>NW_006408524.1:38160504-38161749 GCF_000296735.1 Chrysochloris asiatica | reverse complement strand
TAGGGTCCTGCTCTCCGCTCTTCTCTCTTGATGGTCCCAGGGACCTCCTCTCCAAGACTGAAAACGTCTTGCTACAAACGTCTACCCAACCCTCACAATCAGTCCTGATAACAATTATTCACTATTGTATCACAAGAGACCTATCCGCATTTCATTTCATCAGCCCCGCCTAGACAGATTGTATACTACTCAGTGGAGATTCTACCTTCCTTCACGCCCTCTGGATCTAGGTTCCCTCTTGAAAGCTTGTAAGCCAGTCACTTCTTGCCTTTGTAGCCCTCCCCACCTCCCCACCCCATTTTGGGTAGCCATTGTCTAAGTTGCCCATCCCTCTCTACTCTGTGTATGGAGGGGGTGGGAATGATCCTTACTGTAAAGATTTGTTCCCTCTTTTGAGCTATTGCATCCATAGATATTGGTCAGGTTCATCAAATTGTATTAGATTACTCTTTTTTTCCTCTTCTTTCTTCTTCTAGTTGAGCTCTGACCATCCACTCATTGAAGCCAGGTCAAGTGGGTGTTATCTGCACTTATGGGTGTTCTTGTCAGCTGGACGCTTCTTCTTATCAGCTGGACGCTTCACTCTCCACCCTAATCTTCTGTGGCTGTGTCACTGACTCTGGGCCCAAGAGTCCCCAGGTTTTGCCACACTGCTGGCCAACCAGGTCTCCACCCAGTTTCACAGGAGTCTATTGAACATTGTAGGGCTTAGCTTGCAATTTCATTGATGTTTTTCCCTCACTTCCCCTTATCAGTGATGAATGTGGTCACCAATCAGAGCGTGTATTCCCATTGAGTCTTAGTCTTGGAAGGGGAATCATTTCTTTTTGGTACAGTGAATCTATTTATTCCTTCCATCTTCTTTTGATGCTTTCTGCATCATTCAATAAATTGCCTAGAGAACTTTCAATAATGAAAGTCAAGGCTTAAATTTTTTCTTCAGTTCCCCTATCTTGAGAAATGCCTAGCGTGTTCTTCCTTTTTGGTTTCCTTACTTCAGATCTTTGCATATTTTGTTATAATATTTGGCTTTATCTTCTCAAGCTGATCTTTGAAATTTTCTATTCAGCTCTTGGACCTCCTCATTTCTTCCATTTGCTTTAGCATCTCTATGCTGGGGAGCAAGTTTCCGTGTCTCCTCTGACATCCATTTTGACCTTTTCCTTCTTTCTTGTCTTCTTGATGATTTTTTGCTTTCCTCGTGTATGATGTTCTTAATGTCATCCCACAACTCTTCTGGTCTTC
>NW_006408524.1:38155214-38160404 GCF_000296735.1 Chrysochloris asiatica | reverse complement strand
TCACATAATTCACAATAAGACATTTAAAAAAAAAAAAAAAAAGAACACGTTTCAGAGTCTTTTCTGGCATCTATTTTGGTCTTTTCTTTCTTTCCTGTCTTTTTAATGACCTTTTGCTTTCTTCATGTATGATATACTTGATGTCATCCCACAGTTCCTCTGATCTTCAGTTATTATTGTCTAATGCATCATATCTGTGTTGGGATGATGTTTAAACTCAGTGAGATATACTATAGGTCAGGTTCTAATGGACTTGTTCTAATTTTCTTCAGTTTCATCCAGAACTTGCATCCAAACAATTGATGGTCATTTCCACAGTCAACCCCTGGTCGTAATGTGACTAATGATTGAGCTTCTCCGTCATCTCTTCCCACAAATGTAGTCAGTTTGATTCCTGTGCATTCCATCTAGTGAGTCCATGTGTGTAGCTGCCATTTATATTGTTGAAAAAGGTATTTGCAATGAATAAGTCATTGGTCTGATAAAATACTAGTATGTAATTTCCAGCATCATTTCTAAAACCAGGCCATTTTTCCAACTACCAATCCTTCCTCTTTGTTTCCAAGTTCCATTCCAATCAGCAGTAATGATCAGTTCATCTTGATCTCATGTTTGATCAATTTCAAGCTGAAGAAGTTGTTGTTATTTTTAAGTGCCGCCGAGTCAGTCCTGACTCATAGTGACCCTGTACAGGAGCAGCTGGTGAGTTTGAACTGCCAACCTTGAAGTTCAACCCAATCTTATGGTAGAGTGCTTATCCTCTTCAATTTTTTCATCATTGACTGTAATGATTGTGCATAAATTTTGAATAATAATCATATTAAGTTGTCTTCCCTTTGGCATATGGCTATTATCCTATCACAGACAACATTGTATTCATTATACTTTAAGATAGATATTGAAATACTCTTTTTGTGGATGGAAATGACACCATTTCTCTTCAATGTGCTGTATATCATATGCATAGTATATCAAGGTATATCAATGTATATCATATGATTGTCAGATTCAAAATGTGTCATATTGGTCCATTTTAGCTCACTAATATGTAGGATAAGGAGCTCTGGTAGTGTAGTGGTTACGAATCGGGCTGTAAACCGCAAGGTCAGCAGTTCGAAACTACCAGCTGTTCCGCAGGAGAAAGATGAGGCTTTCTGCTCCTGTAAAGATTTACAGCCTCGGAAACTCTGTACAGGGTCGCTATGAGTCGGAACCAACTCCACGGCACATAACCAACCAACCAATATCTAGGATAAACTTTTGAACTGCAAGGTTGGCGGTTCAAGCTCACCAGCTACTCCTCACCCTGTACAGGGTTGCTATGGGTTAGGGCCAACTTGACGGCACTCAACAACAACAACAATATTTAGGCTAGGAGTCCTGATGTGGTGCTGTATGATAAGCATTGTGCTGCTAACTGCAAGGTCAGCAGTTCATACCCACCAGCCACTCCTTGGAAAACCTATACAAGATTGCTGTGAGTCAGAACCAACTCAAACACACTTAACAACAACAACAACTTCTAGGATATCAATCTGTATGTGTTCCACATGGATTTTGATGACTTCTTATTTTTCTAGATTGATACTTCATATATTTCACATTCCATTTATTAATGGATATTTATCGTTGTGTTGCAGTCATACTCTATCAACAAATGAAAGTCCTGAGGGCTTTGTACTATCCGGGTCATTAAGTTCAACTCTACTTTGTCTTCTAACGTGAGGGGCTTATTTTCCTGCACTATCAGAAATTGTTCACTGCTATGCATAAGCTTTTCAGTGATTATCCTTTCAAAAGTGGTTTACCTCTCCTTCTTCCATATTTGTCTTAATCTAGAATCTTCACTGAAGCCTGTCTACACGAGTGCTAGTATTTAAAATACCAATGGCATAGTTTCCAGGATAATAGCAACACACTAGTCACCACAGTACTACAAACTGACAGATGAGTTTTTAAATTAAATTAAGTCTAACATAAATTAATATTTATGCTATACTTTATCCAATTCAAAAACATGAAATCATGAGTCAAATAACAAAAAAGCTGCATTTGAAAATCATGTAAATAACTACCCAAGACAGTATGGCAACTTTGGGTATTTGGAAAGTGCACGAGTTGAGACAATTGTTAGGAGCTGGCCCTTCTCTACTCTTCTGAGTCTGTAAGCTCCAGAAGCTCAGGGGATTTCTGCTTTGCTTCCTGCTCCATCACTAGTCTAGACTAGAATGACCTTTGGAATTGGTGTGCTTTCTGAGCTGGAGGAGTGGTGGATAAGAACTTGTATTTAGGTCCATGGTTTTCAAAATGTTTCATGCCTCAGGGATATAAATTATATCATGATGCCAGTTATAAATTACAAAGTAATTGTTATTGTTAGCTGTCAGCTCGTGACAGCCCTGTACACAACAGAACAAAAAGTTGCCTGGCTCTGTACCATATCCGTGATCAGTTGCACGTCTGACTGTTGTGATCCATAGGATTTATCACTGGCTGATTTTCAGAAATAAATAACCACGTCTGTTTTCCTAACCTTCACTGGAACCAGCTCAATGTCATAGCAACACACAGTCTACCCCTGGCAGACCTGTAGGGATTGCATATGAGAAATCAAACGTGGGTCTCCCACATTGTTGTTGTTGTTATGTGCCGTGGAGCTGGTTCCGACTCATAGTGACCCTGTATAGGGTTTCTGAGGCTATAAATCTTTATGGGAGCAGAACTCCTCATCTTTCTCCCATGGAACAGCTGGTAGTTTTGAACTGCTGACCCTGTGGTTAGCAACCTGATTCATAACCACAACGCTACCAGAGCTCCCACATTGTTGTTGTTGTCATGTGCCATCGAGTCGATTCCGACCCATAGCGACCCTGTATAGGGTTTCCGAGGGTGTAAATCTTAACGGGAGTAGAAAGCCTCATCTTTCTCCCGCGGAGCAGCTAGTAGTTTCGAACTGCTGACCTTAAGGTTCGCAGCCCGATTCGTAACCACTACGCTACCAGAGCTCCCACATGGGAGGCAAGAATTCTGTAATTGAACCACGAATGCTTCCTCTGAAAAATCATTAACACACATTGAATTATTAGAATAGTAGCGAACATAACTGTAATTATTAGTGTATTTTTAATTCACTTTTGTGAATTAAATTCCCATAGAATTGTATATGAGATATCTCACAATATCATGTGCTGTCCCCATTAAACCCAGTCTGGGCTATGATACTTCTATCCAGTTCATGCATTTTCATTGTATAATAGCCATGTGAAGGAAAAGGAAATTTTTTGTGCGATTCTTTAAATAAAATTTCACCTGGTGGACATGCTTGTATAGATCCCTTGTAGAAGGATGGGAGCAGGAATGGCTATAGTGAGCAAATGCTAAGATTCTGCCTACCATTGCCTTTGAGATTCCTGAAGGGCCACTGCCATGTTTTTTAACAATTGCTTAAAAACAAAATTCTTTCACCAATTACTAAGCTAAGACGTTATGCTATTCCAGAAGATTCTTTCTTTCTCTTTTCCCTAAGATCAAATGAGGAACTCACTTCAGTCCCCCTTACTTTAATGAAATAGCTTCACATCTCCTACTAGAAGAAATAGTCAAAAACACTCCTCTCAATTTTGTGTCTGCCTGGTCTTCGTGAACTCATTTGCTCTCTGACATTCAATGTTTTTAACTCCCTGATGATTTCCATCTCTTTGTCTGCCTCATTTAAGTTAGGGGCCTGTGGTTTGTGCATGCTGTCAATAAGGGCCAGACCTCCTGTTGTTGTTGTTAGGTGCTATGGAATCGGTACTGACTCACAGTGACCCTATACACAGCAGAACGAAACACTGCCTGATCCTGGGCCAACCTCATTATTGTTGTCATGCTTGAATCCATCGATACTGCCACCTGGCCAATCCATCTCGTTGGGAGTCTTCGTCTTTTTCTATGACCCTCCACCTTACCAAACATAATATCCTTCTCCAGCAACTGGTCCCTCGAGCAAGCACTCTGGCTACACTTCTTCCAAAATGGGTCTGTTCTTTTGGCAGCCATGCCACTTTCAATAGTCTCCTCCAACACCACAACTCAAAAGCATCAATTCTTACACGGTTTTCCTTATTCGCTGTCCAGATTTCGCATGCATATTAGGTTATTGAAAATACCATGGCTTGGATCAGGCGCACCTTAGTCCTGACATCTTTGCTCTACAACACTTTAAAAAGGTCTTCTGCAGCGGATTTGCCTAATGCAATACGTCGTTTGCGTTCTTGACTCTTGCTTCTGTGAGTGTTGATAGTTGATCCAAGAAGAATGAAGTCCTTAACAACTTCAAACTTTTCTCCTTTGATCAGAATACTGAATTGGTACAGTGGTGAGGATTTTTGTTTTCTTTACATTGAGATGTAATCCATACCAAAGGCTGTGCTCTTGATCTTTATCAGTAAATGTTTTAAGACCTCTTCACTTTCAGCAAGCAAGGTTGTATCATCTGCATATCACAGATTGTTAATGAGTCTTCCTCCAATCCTGATGCCACGTTTTTCTTCGTAGAACCCAGCTTCTCGGATTATTTGCTCAGCATACAGGTTGAATAAGTATGGTGAAAGAATACAACCTGTCGCACACCTTTCTTAATTTTAAACCATTCAGCATTCCCATGTTCTGTTTGAACAACTGCTTCTTGGTCCAGGTACAGATTCCTCTTGAGCACAATTAACTGTTTGGGAATACTCATATTTTGCTATATTGTCCATAGCTTGTCATGATCCACACAATCGAAAGCCTTTGCATAGTCAATAAAGCACAGGTACACATCTTTGGGATAGTCTCTGCTTTCAGCTAAGATCCATCAGACATCAGCAATGATATCCCAAATTCCAAACAGCCTCTTCTGAATCCGGCTTGAACCTCTGGAAGTTCTCTGTCAATGTATGATTGTAGCCATTTCTGTATTACCTTTAGCAAAATTTTACTCACATGGGATATCAAAGAGATTGTCCAATGATTTCCACATTCCGTTTCATCACCTCTCTTTGGAAAGGTCACAAATACGGATCTCTTCTAATCAGTCTCCCAGATAGTCTTCCAATTTTTTGGCATAGCTGAGTGAGTACCTCCTGTGCCGCCTCACTTTCCTGAAAGATTTCAATTTTTAGTGCATCAATTCCTGGTGCCTTGTTCTTTGCCAATTCCTTCAATGCA
>NW_006408524.1:38122274-38153293 GCF_000296735.1 Chrysochloris asiatica | reverse complement strand
CTATCATGCGTTCTCCAGCATCATTTCTATCACCAAGGCCATATTTTCCAACTACTGATCCTTCCTCTTTGCTCCCAACCTTTGCATTCCAATCTCCAGTAATGATCAGTGCATCTTGATTGCATGTTTGATCAATTAATTTCACATCGAGGAAGTTGGTAGAATACTTCTATTTCATCCTCATTGGCTTTAGAGGTTGGTGCGTAAATTTGAATAATAGCGGTATTAACTGGTCTTCCCTGTAGATGCATGGATATGATCCTATCACAGACAGCGTTATACCTCATAACTGATCTGGATATGTTCTTTTTGACAATGAATGCAACACCATTCCTCTTCAATTCCCGGCATAGTAAACCATGTGGTTGTCAGTTTCAAAATGGCCAATATCAGTCCATTTCAGCTCACTAATACCTAAGATATCGATGTTTATGTGTTCCATTTCATTTTTAACAACTTCCAATTTTTCCAGATTCATACTCCATACATTCCATGTTCTGTTTTACAATGGATGTTTACAGCTATTTCTCTTCATTTTGAGTTGTGCCCCATCAGCAAATGAAGGTCCTGTGGGCTTTTCTCCCACAGGCTTTACTCCATTCGCGTCATCACAGTCAACTCTACCCTGAGGAGGCAGCTATTCCCCTGTCACATTTTAAGTGACTTCCAAATTGAGAGGCTCCGTTTCCGGCACTATATCTGACAGTGTTTCTCTGCTATTCATAAGGTTTTCAGTGACTAAAAATTTGGAAGTAGTTCGTCACTCCTTCCTAGTCTGTCTTCATCTGGAAGCTCATCTGAAACCTGTCCGCCATGGGTGACGCTTCTGGTATTTAAAATACTGGTGGCATAGCTTCAGAAGCACAGCAACTCACAAGCCACAACAGAACAACAAACTGACAGACGAGTGGTGGCCATACGCCATACCTCTGGTGGTGGCTATGTTGCCATGGGGTTGGTTCCAACTCATAGTGACCAGGGATAGGGATTTTGGAAGGCTGTAAATCTTTATAGAAGCAGAAAGTTTTATCTTTCTCCTTTAGAGCAGCTGGTAGATTCAAACTGCTGACTTGCAGTCAGTAAGCAACCCA
This sequence comes from Chrysochloris asiatica, assembly GCF_000296735.1. Lineage (NCBI taxonomy): Eukaryota > Metazoa > Chordata > Mammalia > Afrosoricida > Chrysochloridae > Chrysochloris > Chrysochloris asiatica. The sequence continues at coordinate 38,152,202 of NW_006408524.1, read as the reverse complement.
ACGTATAAACCACTTGTCTATCAGGGCTCCTTGCCAAATCTCTCGGTGGAAGGTAAAGCTCATGTGAAATTATCTTTCTCCCTTACTAAGTAAGTAAGCCTTATCTAGCTACCAGTCTATTTAGCTATGTACCTATGAGGTAGCATTTTTCTGGAGGAAAGACTCTTTGAAGAGAAACTCTATAATATAAAAATATTGCTTGGGCTTCTTATTCGAAATAGGTAAAAATACCAAAGAAGAGTGAAGTCTGCTAATAAGGCTGACTTGACATTCTTAATAGCTCTGTACCCTGAGATCTCAGGGACTATGAAAATTGTCACTCTTTGATGCCTTAATTTGCAACTTTCCATCATGATAAAGTGAATATGCAAATATGTCCTCCATCAGATTCTATTTTTTAAATGAATATTAAGTCCTTTTCAAAATGTAAGACACTTCCTGCAAGAAGTTGACAGCAACCACTTCTCACCTTGGATACATTTAATATTTCCTCTGTCTTCTCTCCTTTTATAAGTTGTAACAGATTAGAAAGGAGGTAATTATTGACTGTCTGCAATGAGCTACATATTGGTAAAATACTTTTTTTTTAGAAAACTTAAGGGCGTTAATTGTCTGGTTTGAAACAAAAGCATGAAAAATTGAAAGATATTAAATGCCTCTTTAAACCCTGGTGTGATTCTAAGGATAAATACTGGACTGGTAACTTCAAGGTTGGCAGTTCAAACAATGAGTCTCTCCTGGCAACCCAATACAGGGTCACTATGAGTTGGAAGTGACTTGACAGCACACATAACAACAAACCTGGTATTATGTGAGTGGTTGACTATAAAGTTCATTTTTGTTATGTCCTAGATGACTGGATTCTCTCACATTCATCACAAATACAACCTTCACATTTTAAGGGCAAACCTATCTTACATAAGATTTCTTCATATGCTATCTTTCTAATTACTTTGAGATCCTTTTACATAGAAGTAAGGCAGCTCACACATTATACATGGAAACAAAAATCGATGCCTCTTATTTTGACAGCTTGTGTTTTAAGTGAGCGTACCTCCAAGGATCACTGGACCATAGTCTCATTGGACACCAAGGTCAGTTGGCATAATGCAGTCTGCAAGGACAATGTTCTGATTCCTACTTTAGTAGCTAGTGGCTGGGGATTTTAAAATCTTGTGAGCAGGCTGCTGAGGAGATGCAACTCTTGTTCTCTCCCTATCTGTATGAAAGAAGAGTGATGAAAATCGAAGAGACATGTAAATAATGAGTTCAGTGGATTAATAGACCATGTGCCTATCAGTCTCCGTAACCTTGATACCAGAACTAGATGGTGCTCTGCTGCCACTACTAACAGCTATGAATGGGATCACATCAGAAGGTCCTGGGTAGAGCAGGAGAAAAAGGTGGAACAAACCCCAAATGATTAAAAAAACTAAGCTTACTTGACTGGTGAAATAGAGACTTGTGGAACCCTCAAGACTTTGGTCCTTAGTCACCATTCAGGTCTGGAAATGAATTCAACTCTGTGGCACAGTTTTCAGCCAAATAGCAGATAGGTCAGTAAGGGGAACAGTAACACTAGTGAGGTAAGAACACTTAGAACTTAAAGCATTTGAAATCAAATGGTAGCATTTAATACCCAAGAGCAAAGTTCAGAAGGGTTAGGAAAGAAGGCTGAATGGAAACAGGAAACATAGGGAGGAAGTGGAATGTGTGATGTTACAGTGTAAGGATTGCAATCAATGACATGAAACAAAATGAGTGTAAATTGGGGAGTGGAAAACTGATCTTTTCTGTAAGCATTTATTCAACTCACAATAAAAAGTTTTAAAAATAAGTAAAATGTGCGTACTTTTCAAATCGAGTCTTGTGTTTCCAGAAACTTATTCTAGAGATAGTTTTACAAGATTTCAACATAATATTAATATCATCTTTAAAAAGGAAAAAAAAAGACAGAAAACAACCAAATGCCATGGACCACTTGCTATTTTTCTCTCAAGTCTGCTCCCAACTCATGGCAACCTGATCTATAACTGAATGAAATGCTGCAGACTCAATGTCATCTGCATCATTAATTGTGGATCAGACCATTGTTATTCTTACGGTTTTCATTGACTGATGTTTGGAACCAGATCTCCAGGCCTGTGTTCTAGTCCATCTTGGTCTGGAAGCTCTGCTGAAACCTATTGAGCATCATCGCAGCAGGAGACAGATAGTGGCTGCACAGGTGGTGACTGGAAATGGAACCCTGATTGCACACAAAGGGAACCAAAAATTCTGCCACTGAACCATCAAGGGCTTATGCCATGAAAATAGATCTGGACCCTAGCCAGGATCGCTATGAGTCAGAACCGACTCAACGGCATTTAACAGTAACAATAAATAAATAGTGGCCCTTCCATGTGAAAGAGTACTCTGGAGTCATTAAAAAGAATAAAGAAGATCTATAGGTGTGGTGCTCTGGATCAGCACAGAACTGAAATCTACAAAGTCAGCAGTTCAAACTCGCCAACTGCTCCTTGGAAACCCTATACAGAGTTGCTATGAGTCAGAATTCAGTCTACAGCTCTTAACAACACCAGCAGCAGTAGTACTGAAATGGTAGCCAGAATAAGAAAACAATATCTAAGGTACATACTTGAAATTGACCAATGATTGACATATGTCAAGCTATGTATTATCAAATCAATAGCATTCTGTAACTTGCCGCAGGGAAGCAAGTTACAAAATACTGTTGATTCGATATCACACAGTTTGACACATGTTAAGTGCCCAACATAAATGTTCAGTCTAGTATTTTCAAATATTTAAATATGTGCATGTGCAGGTTAAGTGTTGGACTGCTAGCCACAAGGTCAGGAGTTCAAATTCACCAGCTGCTCCACTGGAGAAAGCTGAGACTATCTGCTCCTGTAAAGATGCACAGTCTCTGAAACCCGTAGAACAGGCATATTCTGTACTATAGAGGTCACTGTGAGTCAGAATCAACCCAACAGCAGTGGGTATGTGTATGGGTGCCATGTTTGATTCGTGTATGTACATAGGCACTTTTGGAATGTGCACACAAGAAGACAGAGTAAAACTCCCCGCATTGGATTTCCAGGAGTCCTGGTGTGGCGTATTATTATTTCTGTTGAGTAGAGCTAGTACGTGAGATCAGGGAAACCCTGATGGTAGAGTGGTTTAAACGTTAGATTGTTAACCATAGGGTTGGCGGTTCAAATCCACCAGTCTCCCCATGTAAGACAGATGAGGCTTTCTGCTACTGCAAAGACTTACAGCTTCAGAAACCCCATACAGGGTTATTGTGAGTCAGAATCGACTCAATGACACTTAACAATAAGGACATGAGATCAAGAATTTAATATTGGGAAGTGGACTTTACTTCATAGCCTTCTATAGTTTGCATTGGCCAGCAGTGTATAGTATCTTTGCAATTTGGTTTTAAACAGTTAATTAAAGTTGTATAGAAGCTATCATTTTTCTTTTTCCTTTAAGCATGAAATTATAATATGATGAGTAAATTTTAACATTTCGCTCTCTAAGAAAGGCTTCTGCTCTTCCTAAGGTGATGCACAGGAGCACAATGCTTTTAAAAGAAAGATACTAGAAAATGCCATTGAATTAAACCACAGAACTCAAAACACTAATGGGAGTAATTTTTTGAAAGCCACATTTTAGTGTAATATCTGAAAAGGTGATAAAATTGAATTTAAAAAAATTATGTGCATATGTACCAAAATGAGAACAGAAGACTTTAAAGTCTGTAACTATTGTTTTGGTTGTTAGCTCTTGTCGAGTAGGTTCCCACTCATAGTGACCTTATGCACAGCACTTCCTGGTCCATCATCCTCATAATCAGTGTTACACTTGAGCCCCTTACTGCTGCCAAAGTGTTATTCCATCTTGTTGGAGTCTTCCTCTTTTTCTCCGACATTCTACTTTACCAAGCCTGATATCTTCCTCCATGAACTGGTCCCTCCTGATAATATATCCAAAGTATGAGAGGCAAAGTCTTGCCATCCCAGCTTTTAAGGAACATTCTGGCTATACTTTTTCCAACACATATTTGTTTGTTCTTCTGGCAGTTCAGGGTACATTCAATATTTTTCTCCAACACCATATCTCAAATGCATAAATTTTTATGTAGTCTTCTATAATTCATTGTCCAACTTTCATGTGCTTATGAGACTATTAAAAATGCCCTGGTTTGGGTCAGATGCACCTTAGTCCTCAAACTGACATCTTTGCACTTGAACACTTTCAAGAGGTCTTGTGCAGCAGATGTGCTTCATGTAGTATGACTTCTGATTTCGTGACAGCTGCTTCCATGAGCATTGATAGCGGATCCAAGCAAAATGAAGTCTTTGACAACTTCAGTCTTTTCTCCACTTATATGAGTGTTATTTCTTGGTCCAGGGGTAAGGGTTTTTGTTTTCTTTATTTTGAGGTGCAACCCATACTGAAAGCTGTGGTCTTTGATGCTTATCACTTAGCATTTTAAATCCTCTTTGTGTTCAGCAATCAAGGTTGTATCATTTGCATATCATAGGTCTTGTTTTGTTCGAATGACTGCCTCTTGACCTGTGCACAGGTTCCTCATGAGAACAATGACGTGTTCTGGAATATCCATTCTTTGCAGTATTATCCATAGCTTGTCATCAGCACCTGGTTGAAATTATGGAATGGAATTTTCAAAGAACACAAGGATATTTGAAAGATTGATAGAGTGATGAAGGATAAAATATATCTAATGTATCAAATCTAGAAACCTTTCATTAATGTTATACTTCCAAGAAAATGTATTGGAAAAGGATTGATTAATATAGGGCCTAGTTTCTAAATTTTTGGTTGATTGGATGGATCACAGTAGAGTTTTTATTGTTGTTAGGTGATGTGGAATCAGTATTGGCTCAGCAACTCTATTGACAAACTCTTATTCACAACAGTATAAAACATTGCCTGCTTCTGAACCATTTTCACAATTGTTGCTATGTTTGAGTCCATCGTGGTAGCCACTCTTGTCAATCCATCTCGTTAACAGTCTTCTTTTTTGTTGCACTTCTACTTTACTAACCCTGTCCATCTTTAGGACTGATTTCTCCTAATAACATGGCTGATGTACATAATCTAAAAGTCTTGCCATCTTTTCATATAAGAAGCATTCAACTTATACTTCTTCCAAGACAGATTGGTTTGTTTTTCTGTAAACCCATAGTATATCCAATATTCTTTAATTAATGTATCAATTCCTCATATCTTCCCTATTCATTATTCAGCTTTCATATGCATATGAGGTGATTGAAAACATCATGGTTTAGTCCTCACAGTAAGATTATTGCTTTTTCACTAAAAAATAAGTCTTTTGCAGTAAATTTGCCCAATGTCATTTGATTTCGTGCTTCTTATAGTTGATTGTGGATCCAAGTAAAATGAAATCTTTGATAATATCAATATTTTCCTTGCTTATCATAATATTGCTTTCTGGCTCCAATTGTGAAGATTTTTACTCATCTTTTGTCTTCTACAATACCAAAAAAACTTATTCTATTATCTATGAGTATGTATATGTATGTATGTGTGTATGTATGTGTGTTTAGGTATGAAATCTACTTGTTTTACCTTCATTTTCATTTTTTTGAAAACACTGTTTTAAACTATGGAATCGTCACATTTTGATGTAACGTGAGGGAGTGTGCATTTGATTTACAGGTTTTTCAGATGTCTTGAGGATTCTGTGTTGAACTCTTATTTACTTTTTACTTTTGTATTGTTAGTTAATTCATTTCAAATAATCAGGGATATCATTGCTGATGTCAGATGGATATTGGCTGAAAGCAGAGAATACCAGAAAGATGTTTACCTGTGCTTTATTGACTACACAAAAGTTTTCAATTGTGTGGATCACAACAAGCTATGGACAATATTGCGAAGTATGAGTATTCCGGAACACTTAATTGTGTTCATGAGGAACGTGTATGTAGACTGAGAGGCAGTTGTTCCAACAGTACGAGGGAACACTGAATAGTTGAAAATTAGGAAAGATGTGCGCCAGTTTTGTGTTCTCTTACCATACTTATTTAATCTGTATGCTCAGCAAATATGAGAAGCTGGAGTATATGAAGAAAAATGTGGCATCAGGGTTGGAGGAAGACTCATTAACAACCTGTGATATGCAGATGATACAACCTTGCTTGCTGAAACTGAAGAGGACTTAAAATACTTAGTGATGAAGATCAAAGACCACAGCCTTCAGTGTGGGTTGCACCTCAATGTAAAGAAAACAAAAATCCTCACCACTGGGTTTTGTCAACAATATCCATATAAATGAAGAAATGATTGAAGTTGTGAAAGGCTTCATTTTGTTTGGATCAACCATCAACACTCATGGAAGCAGCAGTCAAAAGAGAACATACTGCATTGGGCAAATCTGTTGCACAAGACCTCTTTAAAGTGCTGAAGAGCAACTCTTTACAACAACAATTTCACATAAGAAATTGTAATATCGTAAACGTAAGCTTTTGACATGGGCATAGTGTTGTTTTTAGGTGCGGTCAAGTCAGTTCCAATTCATACCAACCCTATACACAACAGAACAAAACACTACTTAGTCCTATGGCATCCTCATGATCATTATTATTAAGCTTGAACTCATTACTACTGCCACTCTGCCAATCCATCTTGTTGGGGGTCTTCCTCGTTTTTGCTGAACTTCTGCTTTACCAAGCATAATGTCCTTCTCCAGGGAATGGTTCCTCCAGATAATATGTCTGAAGTATGAGAGATGAAGTTTCATCATCCTGGCTTCTAAACAACATTCTGGCTGTACTTGTTTCATCATAGATTTGCTTGTTCTTCTAACAGTCCATAGGACTGCTAACATTATTCTCCATCATCATAACTCAAATGCATCTATTCTTCTACAGTCTTCCTTGTTCACTGTCCAACTTGAACTTGCATATGAAGCTACTGAAAATATTATGGCTTGGGTAAGGCACACCTTAGTCCTCAACTGACATCTTTGCTGTTGAACCATTTAAAGAGGTCTTGTGCAGCAGATTTGCCTAATGCAGTAGGTCCTTTGATTTCTTGACTGCTGCTTCCATGAGTGTTGGTAGTGGATTCAAGTAAAATGAAATCTTTAACAGCTCCAATATTTTCTCCATTTGTATGGATGTTATATATTTGGTACAGTGGTGAAGATCTTTGTTGTCTTTACATTAGGTGCAACCCATACTGAAGGCTGTGGTCTTTGATGTTCGTCAGTAAGTATCTTAAGACCTCTTCACTTTCAGCAAGCAAGGTTGTATTATCTGCATATCCCAATTTGTAAATAAGTTTTCCTCCAATCCTGATGCCATGCTCTTCTTCATATAATCCAGCTTCTTGGACTATTTGCTTAGTGTACAAATTAAATTAGTATGGTGAAACAATACAACCCTGGTTTACTATTTTAAAACTAGTCAATGTTTGAATGACTGCCTCTAGGTCTATGTACAGGTTCCTCATCATCACGATTAACTGTTCCAGAATACCCATTCTCCACAATGTTGTCCATATTTTGTCACAATCCACACAGTCAAAAAAGCCTTTGAATAGTCAATAAAGCACAGACAAACATCTTTCTGCTATTCTCTGCTTTCAACCAAGATCCATCTGATGTAGTGATATCCCTTGTTCCGTGATCTCATCTGAATCCAGTTTCAACCATTGGAAGTTCCCTGTCAACTGTAGCAGTCATTTTTTAATTATCTTTAACACAATGTTACTTGCATATGATATGAATGATATTGTCCGATGATTTCCTCATTCCATTAGGTCACTTCTCCTTGGAATGGGCACAAATACGATCGCTTCCAATCAGTTGACCAGGCAGTTATCTTCCAAATATCTTAGCATAGATGAGTGAGTGCCTCCAGTGCTGCATCAGTTTGTTGAAACATTTCTACTTGTGTTCCATGAATTCCCAGAGCCCTGTTCTTTGCTAATGCCTTCAGTGCACCTTGGACTTCTTCCTTCAGTATTATTAGCTCTAATCATATGCTCTCTCTTGAAATGGTTGAACATCGTTGGTTTCTTTTTGACACAGTGACTCTGAATATTCCTTCCATCTTGTTTGGATGCTTTCTGCATCATTCAGTATTTGCCCAGAGAATTCATCAATATTGCAAATTGAGGCTTGAATTTTCAGTTATTTTAGCTTGAGAAATGCTGAGCGTGTTATTCCCTTTTGGTTTTCTAACTCCAGGTCTTTGCACATTTCCTTATAATACTTGACTTGTACTTCACAAGCTGACCTTTGGGATTTTCTGTTCAGTTCTTTAGTTCCTCATTTCGTCCATTTGCATTAGCCTCTCTATGGTAGATAGCAAGTTTCATAGCGTCTTCCAAAACCCATTTTGGTCTTTTCCTTCCTTTTTGTCTTCCAATGACCTTTTGCTTTCTGCCATGGCATTGGAATGTCATCCCACAACTCTTCCATGTCTTAGGTTATTAGTGTCTAATGTATTAAATCTGTTCTTTTGGTGGTCTATTAATTCAGATGAAATGTACTCAAGATCATATTTTGGCTCTCATTGATTTGTTTTAATTATATACAGTTTCAACCTGAACTTGCATATGAATAATTGATGGTTTGTTCCAGTCTGCCCCCTGGCCTTGTTTGGGATGATAATATGGAGTTTTTCTACAATCTCTTCCCACAGATGTAGTCAGTTTGATTTCTGGGTATGTCATCTGGTGAGGTGTATAGTTAGTTGTATTTTATGTTGTTTAAAAAGGTATTTAAAATGAACAAGTCATTGGTCTTGCAAAATTCTATAAAGAATCTCCATCATCATCAAGGCCATGTTTTCTGACTACTGATCCTTCCTCTTTATCCCCATCCTTTGCATTCCAATCACCAATAATTATCAATACATTTTGACTGCATATTTGATCATTATCAGACTGAAGAAGTTGGTAGAATTGTTCAATTTCACATAAATTTGAATCATAGTAGTATTAACTGGTTTTCCTTGTAAGCTTAGGTTTATTATCCTGTCACACACATATTATGCTCCAAGACAGATCTTAAAATGTTCTTTTTGATGATTACTGTGACACCATTTTTCTTCAATTTGTTATTCCTTGCATAGTAAATCTTGTGATTGTCAGATTCAAAATGGCCAATGATAGTCCATTTCAGCTCACTAATGCCTAGGATACTGATCTTTATGCATTCCATTTCATTTTTGACCACTTCAATTTTATTAGATTAATACTTTGTACATTCCATGTTCTAATTATTAATGGATGTTTACTGCTTTTTCTCCTTATTTTGAGTTGTGCTGCATCAGTGAACAAAGGTCCTGAATGCTTTACTCCATTCATGTCACCTACGTTAAAGAGGTGGCTCTACCCCAGTTGTATTTTGAGTGCCTCCTAACCTGAAGGGCTCATCTTCCAGCACAATATCTGACAGTATTCTGGTACTAATCCTCAGCGCTATCTTACAATATTCCACTGTCATTCATAAAGTTTTCAGTAGCTGAGCATTCAGAAGTACTCTACCTCTCCTTCTTCCTAGTCTGTCTTAGTCTGTAAACTCAGCTGAAGCCTATGTACTATGGGTGTACTCTGCTGGTGTTTAAAACACTGGTGACATAGTGTCAGCATCACGCAAAAAGCAAGCCACCGCAGTATGACACACTGACAGAGTGGTGGATTTGCCTATTAGAACTGTGCGTGTGTTTTTTCTTTGTTACTTTTCCAGGTTTAAGCTATCACAGTTTCCGATTCAATGTGCCCTTGCTTCTCCTTAGCCAGGGCTTCAGTGAGGACCTTATAAAGGCTGACTCTCAGTAGAGCAGATGATAGTGTAGCACGGAGAGCTAAATTTAGAGAGAAGCTCAACTCCAAATAGTAACAGCTAAACGATAAATGCAACTCCTGGCGAGCGGAGTATCTTCATTTTGTCTTTCACTACTAGTTGGTGAGTCTTCTTTTTTATTTGTGTTTGTTTTAATTCTTTGATGTTATTTTATGATGTTGTCTATGTAGAAATATATTGAGGGTGTGAGCGTAAATCTATATAACTGACCTATAAAGAAACAAACTTTTCGTTTAGAATTCAAATAAACATAAACAATGCTAAAAGTTTTTAAAATTTGGGCAATTGTCTTATAAGTTGTGCTTGCTGGTAATACTCCATTAGCTGAAAATAGAAACACACTACAAAGGTAAAGTTTATTAGGGAATTTTGTGAGCTTATACTGTAGACTCTAAAACTTTTATTAGAGAGGGCTCACACTTTAAAATATATATTAATTATCAAATGAAATACATCCACGGAAGAGGATGTCTCCTTTCTTGAATGCCCACAGGTTGAAGATGGTTCATACTAGTTTGCTCTCTTTGTTTTTGCACGTGGGGGTTTAAACCCCAAAAGGCCCTGAGCTTAGTGGTTAAGGGCTCAGCTGCTCACTGGAAGGCAAACAGTTCTAACCCACCAGCCACTCCATGGGAGAAAGATGTGACAGTCTCCTTCTAAACGGTTGTTGTTGTTAAGTGCTCTTGAGTCAGTTTTGTCTCATAGTGACCCTGCATAGGGCTACCAAGGAGCATTTGGTGGGTTCAAACTGCTTTGTGGTAAGCAGCTGAGTGCTTGTCTTACTGTGCCACACCAGGCTGTAGGATAAGATTATAGCCTTGAAAACTCTATGGGACAGGTCTACTTTCTTCTAAAAAGTGTCTGTGAGTTGGCATTGACTCATAGGCAGTGGGGTTACGTTGTTAGTTTATGAAACCCAAACACATGCAGAAATTTTGCCTTTCTTACACAAGAATGTATTTTATTCCTTGAAACTTGGAATTGGACCCACTCTTGGAGATCACCTTCCAGCCAGTATTTTGAAAGGAGACAATATTGTTGTTGTTGTTGTTGTTGTTGTTGTTGTTATGTGCCGTTGAGATGGATCTGTACCTGTATAGGGTTTCCAAATATCGGCTGGTGATTTGAACCGCCTGACCCTACAGTTTGAGGTCCATTGCTTATCCTACAGCACCATATGAGGACTCCACACCAGGAAATAATTTGGGGAACACATCTATGTAACTATTGTGATTGTCCCAGTGAAATGTAAGGCTGGTCCAGAGAAAACCTGTTGAAAATGCCAATGAGGAAATTTCTGAGTGAAAGAGTTGTGAAGTACATATAAATAATGAATTAGAATGAATGAAAATGGGAAATACAAGGTGGAAGTGGGGAGAGTAAGTACTGTTGGTTTGTGGGGAATGAAATCAGTCGCATGTAAACTTTCACCGAAAGTACACTAAAAAGTTTTTAAACAATAATGGATTTGAAGCTCCATTTCCAGTATCCTTCAAATGAAATGGATTTTCATTGATGATGTTTCTTGCATTTGTAATCATTTTAATATGTAGCTGTTGCCCCATACTCAGATGACAATCTTTTGTTTTGTTATTTCACCTACCACATTGTATTGTATGTTTGAATTTTCTCTCTCCCATTGGGCTCTGTGCTCCTTGAGGGCAAGAATTCTACTTTTGTGTCTCTCACATATGAAGCTCATTTTGCTTTTACAGGATTGATAAAATAACTCTTTAGTTAAACCATAAAGTAAATTACTTTTTGTTTGTTACTATATTCTTAATTGCTTTCCCTATTTACATAATGATGTAATTCAAAGTTTTTAATGATAAACTGATTATTCTTTCTTAACGAGAGAAGGATTTGGTATATAAATTGGTAAATAATTTTTCCACGTTCTTGAGTTTTTTAAAACTTTGAGAAATAACCAAATAATTTACTTGAGTACTGCAAATATTCTTGGTTGTTTAATAGTGTAAGTAATTCAGGAAACTGAGATGTTTCCAAATTATAATTTTTTTAAATGTTGAAAAGAAATTGATTTGCTTGAATAGTATACATTATCTTGATTGCTTGACCTTCATAATTTAGGCAGTCTAGACACATTCTCAGATTATAATGTTTACACCAACAAATTCTAAATTTATAAGAGATCTATTGTGGAATCTTTTTTTTTTTTTTTACTTTTTTCCAAGACACTGTACTATATTTTAAATTATATATTCAGTCCAATAGAAAAATACTAAGTATATTAATCCCTGTATTCTGTGTTTAAAGTGAACAGACCACAAACAGTTTCTTGCATCTTTCTCCTATAGAAAAACATATATTTTTCTTTGTTTTCAGAAATTTTATGAATAAGCATCAGAAGCCAGTGCTAACAGGCCAGCGGTTCAAAACTCGGAAAAGGGGTAGGTTGTTTTATATGATTGTGGTGTATATGTGTGTGTATTTAAAATTCTAATCAAAATATAAGATTGGATGTGAAGAATTAGAATGGTCCCTACTTCTACTCATTTGATCTCTGGATATAGCATCTGAAGTTCTGATAAAAATGATGTGGGAGTATGATATTAGACACATGATTTAACTCCTCTGAGCTTCAGTGCCTTTATCTAGAAAATGGAGATAATTATATTTGTTCTGAAGCCCAGGTGTCACTTTGTGGGTTAATCAACTGAACTGCAAAGTCGGTTTGAACCACAAGGTTCGCGATTCAAGCTTACCAGCCACTCCCTAGAAATCCTATACTAGGTCACTATGGGTCGGAACCAACTTGCCAGCACTTTATAACCACAACAAATACCTGTTCTAGTTCTCTTATTCTCATATGATGCTATGAAGGCACTTGATAAACTCTTCTGTTTTGAGCATAAGCGGTTTTGTTTTTTGCTTTTTTTGAGAATTGTTGATAGAAAAAAATGGCAACAGGTAAAACCCAGAGAAGAAAGAAATTAGGGAGACAGACACTAAGGAGGCTTTTAGATACTCAGAAGTTAAGTAGGAATAGAGCTTCTACCATATGTTGTTGTTGTCAAATGCCATCGAGTCAATTTCTACTCATAGCAACCCCATATAGGATTTCTGAGACTAAAATTTAAAGGGACCAGAGAGCCTCATCTTTCTCCTTCAAAATGCCTGCTGACTCGAACCAACAACCTTGTGATTCCCATCCCATGCTTATCCTACAGAGTTACCACATTCCCTGTTACTCTATCTATCCTTATAATTCCTATGTTGTTGTTGTTATGTGCTGTGGAGTAGGTTCTGACTCACAGTGACCCTGTACAGGGTTTCCGAGGCTATAAATCTTTACAGGAGCAGAAAGCCTCATTTTTCTCCCATGGAACAGCTGGTAGTTTCGTACTGCTGACTGTAAGATTAGCAGCCTGATTCATAACCACGACGCTACCAATAGTTTCAAATATGTTCTATTGTGGGAAGAGTAGTAGTAGATCAAGGTCAGTGATGACTAGTAAATCTCCTGTGTGTGAGAGTGGTTTCTCTTGGTGATGCAATGTTTATCTTACTGCCTGTTTTATGCGAATAACAGTCTATTTGTGCTGAGGCAGCACTAGTTGGTCCTCGTGCCCACTTTAGTAAGTCTAATCCTGTAGACAGTAAAGGAGGCCCAATATAATCGAGCATTTAGATCACATGAGTCTGCAGGAGTCACTAGATAGCTGTAAGGTTGAATTTACCGTAAATGCTGCCAGCTGAAAGCTTTGCATTCAGACTAAAAATTGAAATGAATACATTTTTAAGTAAAAAAAACAAAAGGCTACTTTTATAGTATTTCTGTCTCATGTCCCCCACCCCCTGTGTTCTTTTACATCCCTAGCTCATTTTGTTTAGTCCTCATTGTAGTATTAAAGGTTGTGTCCATCATCAAAGTCAGTGAGCATAACATAGTCCACAAAGACAATGTTCTGTGTCCTATACTGGTGAGTAGAAGAGTTCCTGGAAGCTTAAGAGTAAGCATCTGCTCCTAGTCTGGATCATAGAAGAGAGAAGGCAATCAAAGATGCACGGAAACAATTAGTCCAAAGAATTAATAGTTACTATTGGGTGCTGCTTTCAAGTTGGGTCCAACTCATAGTGACCTGATGCACAATAGAATGAAGCACTGCCCGGTCCTGGGCCATCCTCACAATCACTGTTACACTTGAGCTCATTGCTGCTGCCACTTTGCCAATCCATCTCATTGGGGGGCTTCCTCTTTTGTCACTGAACCTCCACTTTATCAAGGATGGTGTCATTCTCCTGACAGTATGATGTCATTCTCCTGACAGTATGATGGTCTCTCCTGACAGTGTGTCCGAAGTATGTGAGATGAAGTCTCACCACCCTGGATTCTAAAGAGCATGCTCGTTATATTACTTCAAACACAGATTTGTTTGTTCTTCTGGCAGTCCATGGTACTTGAAATATTATTCTACAATACCGTAACTCAAAGGCTTCAGTTCTTCTACGGTTTTCTTTAATCATTGTCCAAAATTTTACATATGAGGTTATTTAAATGTCATTGCTTGGGTCAAGTGTACCTTAATCTTCAAACTGACATCTTTAATTTTGAATACTCTAAAAAGGTCTTGTGCAGCAGATTTGCCTAATGCAATAGTTTGTTTAATTTCTTGACTGCTGTTTCCATGAGTGTTGATAGTGGATCCAAGCAAAATGAAATCTTCAACAACTTCAATCTTTTCTCCAGTAATCATAATGTTATTTATTGGTCCAGTGGTGAGGAATTTTGGTTTCTTCACACTGAGGTAAAGAAAGATCACAAAGTCTGTGATCTTCAAGTATCTTGTCTTTCAGCAAGCAAGGCAGTATCATCTGCATATCACAGGTTGTTAATGAGTCTTCCTTCAATCCTCATGCCACGCTCATCTTCATATAATTCCATTTATTGGATTATTTGTTCAGCGTACAGATTAAATAAGTATGGTGAAAGAAAAAACCCAGGCATACACCTTTCCTAATTTTAAACCATTCAGTGTCCCCTTGTTCTGTTTGAACATCTACATCTTGGTCTCTGTACAAGTTCCTCGTTAGCACAATAAAGTATTCTGGAATACCCAGTCTTCACAGTGATATTCGTAGTTTTTCATGATCCACACAGTTGATAACCTTTGCATAGTCAATAAAGCACAGGTAAAAAATAAAATAAAGTATAGGTAAACATGAAAGTCTATACAAACTCCAGTCTCTGTGACTGAGACCAGAAGAGCTAGATGATACCTGACTACCACTGTCAGCTAGTCTGAGAGGGATCACCATAGAAGTCATGAATAGAGTGAGAAGACAATGTGAAACAAACTCAAAATCCTAAAAGACCAGAGTTAACTGGTCTGATAGAGACTGGTAGACCCCCGAGAGGATGACCTTTAGACACCCTTCAAGCTTAGGATTGAATTCACCCCCATGACTCAAGTTTCAGCCAAAGAATAGACAATCCTATACAGTGAACAATAACACCGAGGAGGAATGCATTCCTTACAATAAATCAACCATACGGAAATCAAAAAGGCAGCATTTGCCCAGGGTTAAAACTCAGAAGGCAGGAAGGAATAGGGAAGGAAGGGCAAATGAAAACGGTAAACACAGAGGGGGAAGTAGAGTGATATTACATTGTGAGGATTTCAGTCGCTGCTACAAAATAAAGTGGAAAACCAATGTGCTCTGTGAACTTTCACCGAAATCACAATAAAAGTTTTAAAGAAAACAATCGTGTCCCTGTTATATTTCTCCCTTTGAAATCTGAGTGCAAATAACAAACCTCAAAATGCTAAGAAGCATCTATTGTGTCATTGTTTATTAAAGCAGTCTTTAAAATATATATAGAGAGAGAGAATGAGAGAAACTTAGATAATTTCAAAAGAATTGAATAAGTAAGAACAATGTAGTTTAGAAACCTAATTACGGTTAAAGCTGTGTTGGACATAGTAACTTGTTAATATTTAATATGTGCCCAACTGTGAGGTGCAGAAAGGTTGGCTGTTGCCTGCAAGCTGAGGGAATGTGTTAATCTCAGGCCTGGATCTCCAACTCTGTTAGCTTTATTATATGACACTGATTCACTACAACTGAACACCAGAGCTAAGAGAGGACCCTAGAATGTGTTGCACAACAGCAGAAGTGATTCAACCGGAAAACTGGCCCTCAGAGGCAGTCTTCAGTTTGAAACTGGAAAGCTTGCCTCAGATTCATTTAGTGATCAAGATTGTGCGGGGATCTTTTGCTGCTGTGGAGTATTCGGTCAGAACTTCCTGAAAAATAGCTCATATATCATTTACCAGTAGATCTGGATTTATATCATCACTCAGGTTATTTACATAGCACTCAAACCATTTCATGCCGAACTACTAACTTAGAAAGATTTTTTTTTTTTAATAGAGATAACTTCATTTTCTGTGCTTCATAATAATCAGTTACCTCCTAGGCAATTTATAATGTGTTATCCTTTCTTTGTTATTTGAATGAGGCTGGCTTCAGATAAATGGTTAGCAGTTTTGTAGAGCAAGAAAAAATTGTGAGACTATTTCAAGGTCATTTTCATTCCCTGTTTTCTATAGAGTTGTCTTCAGTCTGAAACCGTTTCCTAGCAAAGCTAATGCTCTTCCTTGCCAAGGTAGTGTAAAAATGCATTTCTTTTTAGTTACCTTTAAAATATAAATATGGTGGTTGTTGTTGCTAAGTACTGCTGAGTCAATTCTGACTCATAGTAACCTTGTGTAGGGTTTCTGAGGAGCAGCTGCTGAGCTTCAACTGCTAACCTTTCGGTTTAAACTGACCTTGCCGTCCAGCATATTAGCACACAGCACCACATTAGAATTCCAAGTACATGGTTGGATAGATCATATTGAATTGCATTTAGACCCTCTTTTCCTTTATGAAATATTTACATCTATGTTCTCCAAGGAAATTATGTTTCCCGGTATAGCGCTGTAGGATAAAACACTGGACCGCAAGGTCAGTTTGAACTGCAAGGTCAGTGGTTCAAACTCACTAGCTGCTCCTCAGAAACCCTGTACAAGGTATGAGTCAGAACTAATACAATGGCACTTAACAACAACAACAAAGTGTAGCTTACAGGCATCTGAAAGGAGATGAAAATTTCTCTGCTAAGTCATTATCATACTTTGTTAAATAAAATGTTAAATGACTGAACTAACTGACCACTGAATACATTTTAGGGGAATGGCATCAAAATTGATAAAAACTGGGGAGAAAAAAATGATCAGATTCTAGACACCCAGAGTGACCTTACCCTTGGGTTTCTCCTTGAGGCACTACATCTGTGCTCATTGGATATAAAATAAGTGATATTCATATTGAATTGAAAGGAACTCTGGTAGCGTAGTGGTTATGAACCGGGCTGCGAGCCACAAGGCCAGCAGTTCGAAACTACCAGCTGTTCCGTGGGACCAAAATGAGGCTTTCTGCTCCCGTAAAGATTTACAGCCTCGGAAACCCTGCACTGGGTTGCTGTGAGTCAGAACCGACTCCTCGGCACGTAACAACAACAACAATATTGAATTGAGTAAACCTTTTAATGTTGAAATCTATATGACTTAGTGTATGTGTTTGTGTGTACAATGAGAAAATACATGATATTTCTAATTTGTTGCCTATACCCCAGTGTTATTATTTATTACTACATTAACATGTTGGAGAAAATTCTGTGTTACTCAGTTATTGTCGTTTTTGTAGTAAGCAGTGTATTTAAGTAACTGGTATGTTTGAGTATCAGTAAAAAAAGACCAGTTTCCCTTTGTCAATATATAAGGCCTATTATGACCAACTCTTCAGGTTCATACTCATGATTCACCAGAACCATATAAACTTGAGACCCTGATTACTTACTTGGAATCCTGGTATGGCGCTTTAGGATAAGTACTCGACTGCTAACCCTAAGTCAGTTGTTCAAACCCACCAGCCATTCCTCAGAAAACTTATGAGTCGGAACCAACTCAACAGCACTGAACAACAAAAGAATTGCATACTTCCTTCTTCAAATGAGCTTAGATATGCCAAATGAAAATTCAAGGAAGCAATAACGTGCTTCCCTTAGGATTGTGTTACACTGTCCTTAAATTATATAAAAACTACATATATTGTTGTTTCTGATGAAAATGAATCTTTAATTAAAGTATTGTCTTGTTTCTCAAGATTGTCATTGATGATATTGACATTTTCTTGCACTCAAATTTATCAACACTGTGTCTTACAAAATAGGAGTATACTTTAACCTGAAAAAGAATTAATCTGAATTCTGGTGTGGCACTCTAGGATAAACACTGGACCACAAGGTCGGCTTGAACTGCAAGTTCAGTGGTTCAAATCCACCAGCTGCTCCTCAGAAACCCTATACAGGGTCACTATGAGTTGGAACCGACTCAACAGCGCTAAACAATAGCAGCAAAAGTGTACATAGCTTTCAGAATTCCCAGCTCACAGTGAAGTTAAGCTAAAAGTAATTGTCTAGAATTTATGCACTATCAACTGTGTGGATCATGACAAGCTATGGACAACGCTGTGACGTATGAGTATTCTGGAACACTTAATTGTGCTCATTAGGAATCTGTACATGGAATAAGACACAGTTGTTCGAACAGAACATGGGAACACTGAATGGTTTAAAATTAAGAAAGGTATGCAGCAGGGTTGTATTCTTTCACCATACTTGTTCAACCTATATGGTGAACAAATAATCTGAGAAGCTGGCTTATATGAAGAAAAATGTGGCATCAGGAGTAGAGGAAGACTCATTAACAACCTGAGCTGTGCAGATGATACAACCTTGCTTGCTGAAAGTAAAGGGGACTTAAAACATTTACTGATAAAGATCAAAGAGCACAACCTTCAGTATGGATTGTATCTCAATGTAAAGAAAAACACCACTGGACCAATAAACAACATTCTTATCAACAGAGAATAGAATTGAAGTTGTCAAGGACTTCATTCTTCTTGAAACAACTATCAACACACATGGAAGCAGTAGTCAAGAAATCAAACGATGTATTGCATTAGGTAAATCTGCTGCACAGGAACTTTTTAAAGTGTTGAAGAGCAAAGATGTCAGCTTGAGGACTAAGGTGCACCTGACCTAAGCCATGGTATTTTCAATAACCTCATATGCATGTGAAAGCTGGACAGTGAATAAGGAAGACCATAGAAGAATTGATGCCTTTGAATTATGGTGTTGAAGGAGAATATTGAAAGTGCCATGGTCTGCCAAAAGAACCAATAGATCTGGGTTGGAAGAAGTGCAGCCAGAGTGTTCCTTAGAGACCAAGATGGCCAAATTTCATCTCTCATACTTCGGACATATTGTCAGGAGGGATCAGTCTCTGGAGAAGGATATCATGTTTGGTAAGGTGGAGGGTGGAAAAAGAAGAGGAAGACCCCCAACGAGACGGATTGGCCAGGTTGCAGCATCGATGGACTCAAGCGTGGCAACAGTAGTGAGGTTGGCCCAAGATTTGGACATTGTTTCATTCTGCTATGCATAAGGTCGCAATGAGTTGGTGCTGACTTGATGACACCTAACAACAACAACAACAAAGGCAAGAAGTGACTGGCTTACAAGCTTTCAATAGGAACCTAGCTCCAGAGGATACAGGGAAAGGTAAAATCTCCACTAAATTATTTCCAACCAGTCTGGATGGTGTTGATAAAAGGTGAGGGGGATAGGACTCCTGTGGTTCAATACAGAATGATTGCTATCAGATCTGACAGTGAGTGTTGGAAAGGTAAATGTAAATGTTTGGTAACAAAAGGAGGGGAGTGGCTGATTTTGCAGTGCAGAAACAGAAATCCCTGGAACCATCAAGGGAGAAAAGCAAAGTGCAAAACCCTGTCTGGGCAGGCAGTGACACTGGAGATGGAGGCAGAGACAATGATGTGGACAGAAGGAGCGACTGGGGCCTCTGGACTCAGGGAGGGAAAGGGGCTGTGTGCTGGGGGCCAGGCGGCAGGTGTGTGGGTTACATATTGGGCTGCTAACCCCTTTGATTGTTTGATGATGCATGCAGGGGATTGTGATCATTGCATTGAAACAAAATATGATAGGATGAATGTAAAGATAATGTTCACCCATGTAAAGTAACACATAATTCACAATAAAAACTTAAAAAAAAAGTGGCGGCATCAATGGGCTCAAGCATTGCAACAATTGTGATGTTGGCCCAGGATCGGGCAGTGTTTCATTCTGTTGTGCACAAGGATGCTATGGGTTGGTACCAACTCAATGGCACCAAACAGCAACAATAACAATACACTGTTACTCACTGTATATTAAGCGTGCTTCACCAGGATATGTTCTTCCACCATTTTACATTTCCCCTTTCTTAGCAATTCTCTTGGGAAATTATAATCGGCAAATGAAGGCCTTCTAGAAACCTTTAAGTTGCCTCGCAGATTTCAAAGTCCTCTGAATGCATTCTTGTTATAATTACCTTATTTATCAGTTTATGTTTTCCAGTGCCTCAATTTGTCATTTAAAAAATCATGCAAGTCTGTTCTTTTCTAACACCTGAGTCAACATGCAAGCACATTGTCTTGCCATTTCTGGGACCACTCTATTGATTTGGGAAGATGATCACTTTTACATCTCATGTTCTCATATTGGTTGAAAGAAAACATCTTTCTCTGAGGGGAAAAGAATCACCCTTTTGTTAGCCACTCCTCAGAGGTAAAGTAGCCTTTGATTGCCAGTGAGCTCCTCCTATATAGTCACAGTGTTCCCCTCCTCCAGCTCTGCATAATATGCCCCTCCCCACCACACAACAAGATCCTAATTATATACTTTCTGCTGTCAAGATGTTCGTGTTCTTAGCTACATTATGTTTTCTTATGTGGCATCAAAGGAACTTTTCTCTCTTATTCAGGATTATTGTTCTAGTTAATCTCTGTATGTATTTATGTTATCTCTTGCTGTTTGCCTCTGACTGGTACTGGGGATGCTGTTCTTTGGTTTTGGTGCTGTGGTGTTAACCACTTACTTCCCATCCCTTCTAGTTGTTGTTGTTAAGTACCCTGGGGTCCGTTATGACTCATAGTGACCCTGCACAGGGTTTCCGAGGCTGTAAATCTTTACAGGAGCAGAACACCTCATCTTTCTCCCATGGAGCCGCTGGTAGTTTCAAACTGCTGACCTTGAGGTTGGCAGCTTGACTCGTAACCACTACGCTACCAGAGACTATTTCAAAGGGCCACTTTGCACGAAGCAGACAGTTGCTGTCTGTTTTTTAATTATATTTTTAATTTTATCAAAGTTATACATGCACATGTTCAAATAGTTTTATAACACATAACAGCTTTCTTCACTCATCTTTACTCTCCTCTCTAGAGGAATTCTTTCAACTCTTTTAGTAGATTCTTTGGATGGCTACTTTCATGTAGTCAAATTTTCTTATATGACTACTTCTTGATTTTTCTCTTAGAAGTATTATATATTTACTTCCTACTCTGGTGTGGTGCTATAGGATCAGCAAGGGACTACAAACCTACAGGGTTTGAAGTTCAAACCCACCAGGTGCTCCTTGGATACCCTATACATGGTTGTTATGAGTCGGAACTGATTTGATGGCACTTAATAGCAACAATAACATGGAAGATAAAGAGTCAGCCCTTTTTCATTGCCACCACCCACCTGCTTATCTTCCATGCTCCTCTAAAGTTTCATTAGATCATAGTTTTGATTAGACCAATGGTTGCTGTATATATTTTCATGAGTTAGTACATGGCATAGTGGATTACACATTGGGCTGCTAACCTCAAGGTCAGGAGTTCGAATCCACCAGCCACTCTAAGAGAAAGATGAGGCTTCCTGCTCCTGTAAAGATTTATAGTCTCAGAAGCCCTAAACAGGGTCACCATGTGTTAGAATCAGCTCAATGACACACAACCACCACCAACACCACTCAAAAATTAGGAGTGGATGCAGCAGCTATCTGTAGGAAATCAGGGCAGGGGGAGTCACAAAATTATCAAGAGATACAATGACATTGCTCAACAGAAATACCAGAAACTGGAAGAAACTACTTTGAAGTTCTGAAGGAAAACTATTTCCAACCCATAATGCTAGTGATACAACTGATTAAGCCTTCAGCTACTAACCAAAAGGTTGGGGGTTCAAACCCACCTGGCAGCCTCGTAGGAGAAAGACCGGGTGATCTGCTTCTGGCATGGAAAACCCTCTAGGGCATTTCTACTCCGTCACAGGCGGCCACTGTGAGTTGCAATTGACTGGATGGTATGGTACTTAACAGCAACAACATTCACAGCTAGTTTTCCTTGATTTAAAGCCAAGTGAATCCCTGGGACCATCAAGGGAGAAGATTGGAGTGCGGGACCCTATCCAGAGAAACAGTGATGCCAGACATGGAGGCAGAGACGATGATGTGGAGAAATGGAGCAACTGGGGACTCCAGAACCAGAGAGGGAGAAGGGCTGTGTGCTGACGACCGGGGGACAGGGGGACAGGCTTGTAGGGTATACTCTTTGGTTGCATGGAGGGGATTGTAACCATGGCAATGAAACGATATACGATAGGATGAATGTATAACTAATTTTCCTCCATATAAACTATCACATAATTCATAATAAAACATTAAAACAAACAAACAAAGAAGTCAACCCTATGATAGAGATGTAGAGACGGGCAACTTAGACATTGACTACCTAAAATGGGGAGTTGTAAGAGCACAAAGTGATTGGGTTACAAGTTTTCAAGAGGAAGTTTAGTTTCAGTGTGTGGGGGAAGGTAGAATTCCCACTGAATAGTTTTCATCTTGCCTGGACGGGTATGGTGAAAGGACATGGGGATAAGATTCTTATGAATTAATAGTGAATAATTCTTATCATGATGAATTGTGATTGTCACAACTGTAAAGGTAGAAGTTGTGTAACAAAAAGGGAGGAGTAGTTAATCTTATAGTCCAAGAACAGATGACCCCAGGACCATTATCTCTTTGCTCCAATATTCTAGATCTCTGAATTTTTTAATTCTAAGAATGATTTTCAGATTTCGTTTTCAACTTTTCTTTTGAGTTTTTCACTCCTATAATATTTTTCAAGGATCCCTGGTGGTGTATTGGGTTAAGTGTTGAAATGTTAACTGCATGGTTAGTAGTTCAAAATCCATCAGCCACTCCATGGGAGAAAGGTGAGGCAGTTTTTTTTTTGTTTTTTGTTTTTAAATCAACCTCAAAAACACTCTGAAACAGTTTTACCCCATCCTTTAGAATCGCTGAGTCAAAATCAACTTGACAGAAATGGGAATCACCACATTTTTCATTTCCAAAAGCTATTTTTTTATTCACAAAAATGTTTTTATAGTATTCCCTTTCTCTTTTTAACAGTTACAGTATCTTTGCTTATCTCTCTAGAGATACAATTTTCCAACTTTAGATTGTGAATTGAGTAAAGGTTTACAGGCAAAGCATCTGTTGTAGACATTCAGTAAATCATAGATCTCATTTCAGAGATTGCCGTTACCTCCATGTTGTATCACTTATTCCACCTTCTCCCTGAAGTTTTGATTTCCATTCCACCCTCCTTCCCAACCTTTCGAAACATCATCCTTCGGGAAATGCTGCCCTTTTGATCTTGAATGGTTGATCATTCCATTGTAAGCATACCTTACTACTGTTGTTTCCTCCTACACACCTGTCTACCACTTGGCTAATATTGAGCCATGAGGGTGACCTGAAGGGTGACCAGGTCCTTAGTCTTGGGTTCCTCCAGGCTCATTCAGACCAATCAGTATGGTCTTTTTCATAATTTTGAGTTTTGTTCCACATTTTCTCCCACTTTTTCCAAGACCTTCCAATGTAATCCATTTCAGAATGGTTGGTAGTGGGGGCTGGCCAACATCCAGTACTTCTGGTCTCAGGGTCATGGAGACTAATACTCACAGGTTCCATTTGTCCATTGAACTCATTGATCTCAAGCATCTTCAGTTTTCATCACTCTTCTTTCTTCTGCACAGGGAGAGACCAATAGCTGTGCCTTAGATGGCCATTCATGAGCTTTTAAGATCCCAGTAGCTACTCACAAAAATAAGATGTAGAATATTGTCTTTATGGACTATGTTATGCCAATTGGCCTTTGTGTCTCCTGAAACTAAGGTCCTGAACCCCATACTTAGCACCCCATTCCTTTAAAATGTTTAGTAATGTCTAAGAAGTCTTCATAGTTTTGCCCCTTGTATGCGCCACTACATTCATAGATATGTTTGCAACAAATCTAAAAACCATGTACACGTGGTGGTGGTTGGTGGTTATGTGCCATGGAGTCGGCCCCGATTCATAGCGATCCTGTATAGGGTTTCCGAGGCTGTAAATTTTTACGGGAGCAGAAAGCCTCATCTTTCTCCTGTAGAATCGCTGGTAGTATTGAACTGCTGACCATGAGATTAGCAGCCCAAATGATAACAACTATGCAACCAGAGCTCTTAGTCAAACCTTTATATGTTTATGGATATACTCCCACTCTCCCTCCCATACCCATTCATTCTGTGTATCTGTCCATGTATCTACCTACAGAACACTGTTATTGCAGGATTGTGTATATAATAGTATTTAACTCTATTACATTTAACTCTTGCTTTCCTCCTTGTGTCTTCATCATTCTTCTGCCAACCTTCTTCTTTTGTGTATTGCCTTCCACATCAGCCATGTTAACGTGAATTTAATCTCCAGTCTCTCTTTCCTTTCTAAGGATAATTGTAGAGTTTTCCCCCTAGGTTTTAGGTTCTCACCTTGCCCACTCTCCACACTCACACAACCTATTTATAGCAAAAAAGAAAAGGGCAATGCTTTTTTAATTGAATCTTAAACCCTTCACCTTTAATCTAATTATTTGTTCTACTCTAGTTTGTCCTCTGCATATATATGGTCCCTACATTGCTTAAGACTGGGTCTAACCTGACCTTCCACAAGAAATCTCTATAGAATCAACCAAAACTGACTGGACTGTACCCACTTCTCGTCCATACTCACATATCCAGTTCACTTCTGTAATAGCTCATGTATGCTTTTAACATATGCTTTTGTAATTGTTCAATAAAAGGAGGCTGGGTGGCACAACAGTTAAACACTTCGCTGCTGACTGGAAGACTGGCAGTTCAACTTATCCAGTGGCTCCATAGGAGAAACGCTTGGCAATCTGCTCCCATAAAGACTATAGCCTAGAATAACCCTATAGGACAGTTCTAGTCCCGGTGTGGTGCTGTGGGTTAATGCGCTAGACTGCAATGTCAGTTTGGAACCACAAGGTTGGTGGTTCAAGCTCACCCGTTGCTCCTCAGAAATGCTATACAGGGTTGCTATGGATTGGAACCGACTCAACAGCACTTAACAACAACAACAGCTCTGTCACATTGAGTCAATATGAGTTAAAATTGACTTGACAGAACCCAACGCCAACAGTTGTTCTGTAGTTGCTGATCTATAGTCCCTGAGAGTCAAAAGAGGCAGAATATCTGTGTACCCTTCCAGGTTCTGCAGCAGAGGTTCAGACCCCTCAGAACACTGAAGCCCTTTCAAAAAGTTTGCAAGTCACAGCTGTTTTCTTAATGATACTGATATCCCTTGCCCTTTTCACCTAGTCTTTCATGAGTATACAGGGAGGGTTTTTCAGAGGCTGTATGATATCGTAACAGATTGAATGCAGCAGTTATGAGAAACCATCTGTCTTCTGTTAAGCCAGAGGCTAAACAGATTTGCAAATCAGTGAAACAGTGCACTCTTCTGACTAGCTTTTTGGTTGTTGCTGTTGTCTAATAAGTAAATGATTTGAAGTTTTCTGTTTTAATTTCCATAGATATAATCTCCATAAGCAAAAGCTCTGTGGCATCATCAGTGTTTTGATTTTTTAAAGTATCAAGGAGCATTAAGGCCAAAAAATTTGAGAACCTCTGCTCTGGCATTATATACAGTATACACAGATAGACTTATGATACATGTCAAATACTTACGAATCCTGGAACAGTTTATCTTGTAAAGGAGATGTCCCTTCTCCCAATCTTCATTTGTTTATGTTAATATCTTCCCTTATTCCTTAATGATTCTCACTAGATTTTATTTTATTTTTATTTTAGAAGAAAAAAGTTTTTGTTTTCATTGTTATGTTGTGGTTGTTGTTAAGTGCCGTCGAGTCGATTCCAACCCATAGTGACCCTGTATAGGGTTTCCAAGGAGCAGCTGGTGAGCTTGAACCACCAACCTTGCAGTTCAAACAACTTTGCTGTCTGACACTTAGCCCACAGTGCCACATTATTTCTTGATGATTATTGGTATTGTTAAGTACCGTAGACTCGGTTCTGACTCATAGCAACTGTGTATAGGTTTCCAAGGCTATGTAACTTTGAGGGAGCAGAAAGTCTTATCTTTCTCCTGAGGAGCCACTGTTGGTTTCAAACTGCCGACCTTGTGGTTCTCAGTGCAGTACTTATCCTACAGAGCCTCCCCACTCCATCCTGATGAATGTTTGTTGTTGTTAGAGCTAATGAATTTCATTGGCCTACCCAATGTCTTTCAGAGTCATCACAAATTTTATGTTACATGAAGTGAAAATACTTTTGTGGTCCCTGTGAGCAGCAATAAAGTATTTGTTTGAATAAATATTGAAACCAGAACTTTCAGAACACAAAAATCAGATAGAAAAGCTATTGTCCTCTGACTTTTAATTAATCACACTGTCACCTTTTAAAACAAAGACTGAACAATAGAAATGTATGGTCCTTCAGAGAATATGAGATATAAAATAAGACTTCTGTTGTTTTGTTTTGTTTTAGATGAAAAAGAGAAATTCGAACCCACAGTCTTCAGAGATACACTTGTCCAGGGACTTAATGAGGCTGGTGATGACCTTGAAGCTGTAGCCAAGTTCCTGGACTCGACAGGCTCAAGATTAGATTATCGCCGTTATGCAGATACGCTCTTTGATATCTTGGTGGCTGGCAGCATGCTGGGTAAACCATGTGTTATAGCATCTTCTTACAATGTATATATAGATTTTAAATTCTAATGAAATGTTTCCTTACAATAATTCGATAGTTCAGGATTTTTATAAATCTACTGTTTTTCTTGCTATTGTTAAGTGTCATCGAGTGAGTTCCAACCTATAGCAACCTCGTATAGGGTTTCTGAGGAGCAGCTGGTGAGCTTGCACTGCTGACCTTGCAGTTCAAACCGGCCTTGCAGCTCAGCGCATTAACCCACAGTGCCACACCAGGACTCCGTACAGTTATTAGAGTTGATTTTAAAAATTATAAATGAAGAGTGTCTGGTTTTGAGAGAGATTACAACTTGGAATGTTATTTGTGTGACTGTGAAATGATTATTGCTTAATAAAGGCATAGAATTGAAGATTTCTTTTTGATGTTACACTATAATCAGTGACTTTGCTTTGTGGAAAAGGCAGTTTCCCCATGTGTTCCTGTTGCTTCAATGTTTTTGGAGTGCACATAGAGGTATTTTTAATATAATTTTGTGTATATCATTAGACCCTTCTAGAATACTTAAGATTTCCCAAATCCTACAAACACCTTTTCTGTTTAATGTCAATCTTTTTGTATACAGTGAAATGTAATTATGTCAGCAAATTTAAGAAATATCCAAGGTCCTTTTAATGTCATTTCATCCATATATAATAAAATATCTAAGAGATACTGATTAAGAAACCCCAATTAAATAGCAAGTGAGAGTTAATTCAGGTGAAGGGTAAGACAATATACAATATGGGGAAATCAGCACAGTCTGACTAAGGCAAAGAAGACACTAAGAGGTGTACAACGATGCAGGACAACTTTAATAAATTGAAAAACATAGATAGGCCTAGCATTAATAGCTAGCAAAAATTTGTGAGTAGACACATTGTTGTTGTTGTTAATTGCCGTCGAGTCGGTTCCGACCCATAGCGACCCTGTACAGGGTTTCCGAGGGTGTAAATCTTTACGGGAGTAGAAAACCTCATCTTTCTCCCGCAGAGCAGCTGGTAGTTTCGAACCACTGACCTTAAGGTTCGCAGCCCGATTCGTAACCACTACGCTAGGTAAATATATTTGTTAACTGGGTGAAGAGGTTGTGTGGGTATGGTGTGGATATTAGCAAATACTACATTATATATAAGGAGCTCTGGTAGCATAGTGGTTACGAGTTGGGCTGCTAACCTCACGGTCAGCAATTTGAAATACCAATAGTTCAGAGAAAGATGAGGCTTTCTGCTCCCATAAAGATTTATAGCCTCAGAGACCCTATACAGGGTTGCTATGAGTCGGAGCTGACTCCATGGCACTTAACACTATCACCACATTTATATAGAGAGCAGAGCATATAGACGTTACAATTCTAGACATCAGAACTGAACCACTGGGCATAAAAGCTAAGGACCATAGCTTTGTGAAACATCCAGGTCAGTTGACAAAACACAGTTCATAAAAATAGTGTTCTTCATCCTAATCTGATGAGTACCTTCTGAAGTCTTAAAAGCTGTGATTGGTCATCTAAAAAGTAACTATTGGTTTTTTCCCACCTGTAGCATAGGAGAATAAAGAAAAACAAAAAGTCAAGGGTGCAATTAATCCAAAGGACTAATAATCAATATGAACCATAGGCTCCTCTAACCTGAGAACAAAAAAACTAGGTGGTGACCAGCTACCACTCCCAACCACTCTGACCAAGACCACAATAAAGATTCCCAGTTAGAATGGGTTAACAACAATAACAGATAAGTAGATTTTTGACAAAAGTTAGACAATTCCTTTCTAGGGCAGGTTAGATTTTAACTCTCGCTCTTAGATAGGTAATTGTGGATAGCTATCACCATGGTTTGAGTCTTTCCTTGCTAAAGACATGAGGATATAATCAGAGTTCCGGCTGGACACTCGACTCCATAGCAATGGGTTTGGTATACTGTACCTATCTGATTACATTATTGTTAAATCGGTTCTGACTCATTGATAAGTCCTGTCAAGTCAGTTCTGACTCATAGAGGCCCGGTATAGGTTTTCCGAAGTGGCTGGTAGTTTTGAACCACTAACCTTGCAGTTAGCAGTTAGTCCAGTGACTATCTTACTAAGTGCCATACCAGGACTCTGGTTAGATCCTTCTGTCTTTAGCAAGGAAATAATAAAATCAGGTGATCTCTATCCACATCTACCTGTCTGTCTAAGAGCAAGAGTTAAAAACTAACACAATCTGGAAAGGAATTGTCTGCTTAACTTTTGTCAAAAATCATGAGTATCTATTTACCTGTTGTTAAGTGCACACAGCACCTACATCTTAGCACTTTTGTTTTTGTTGTTAAGTGTCATTGAGTCTGCTGTGACTCATAGTGACGCTGTATAGGGTTTCCAGGAGCCGGGTGGTAGGTTTGAACCACCAGCCTTTCTGTTAGCAGTCCAGTGCTGATTCTACAGCGGCACACTAGGAGTCCTTAGAAATGTTAAATATTGCCAGTTTTGTCTGTTTTATGGATCTTTGCTAACTGAGTAAATGATCAGGATTTTCCACTTAAAAATTAGAAATTAATAGTAAAGTTGAACATTTTCTGATATAATTGTTGGCTTTTGATACTTTTTCTTTTGTGAAATACCATGACATGTTATTTACCAGTTTTGGGTTTTTTTTCCCTTTGGGAATATTATTTTTCATTAATTATGATATGTTTTATTGATGTCATGGTAAATCTCATGCAGAAACAATTTTCAGAAGGTTTTCATTCTTACTAAAGTCAGACACATCATTGGTCAGTCATAGGGGCCTTTTTCAATCCTTCAAGATTTCCTGGAAGTACCGTTGGCTGGCTCTTCTATCGGAGAAGCCAGAATTAGGAATTTTTTATAAGAAATATTATTTTAATGTATTTGTGCCTATTTCCAATATTCTAATAAACATAATCAGGATTGTATCAAGATTGACATAGAAATTTAAAGAGACAGTATAGACATAAAACCAAACAGCCACCACTCGTCTGTCTGTCGTGCTGTGGTGGTCTGAGTTGCTGTGATTCTGAGGGCTATGCCACCGGTGTTTTAAATAACCAGC
>NW_006408524.1:38119907-38120693 GCF_000296735.1 Chrysochloris asiatica | reverse complement strand
TGCCCATTCCAAAGAGAGGTGACCCAACGGAATGCGGAAATCATCGGACAATCTCTTTGATATCTCAAGCGAGCCAAGTTTTGCCAAGGAAATGCTGCACAAGATTTAAAATCCATATTCAAAGGCTATCAATTTATAATCTAGTCTCTACCGGGGTGTATCAGACTACTAGAAGAACAATATGATTAGAGTTAGGAATATTACAGTGTTCTAAAACCTTTGCCTTTGCGTCAATTCCAACTCATAATGACCCAATAGGAAAGACAGAGTAGAACTGCTTCATCAGGTTTCCAAGACTGTAAATCTTTACAGGGAGGAGACATCCTCATCTTTCTTCCAGGGAGTGGGAAACTATCAGTTGCTGCCCAGGAGATAAATGATGCTTAAAACCTTCCTCTTAAATTTGTATTGCCTCTGCTCATATTTACTGCTAAGACTCTTCCCCTTAGTAGAGTTGAACTTGGAAACAAATAAACATGGAACTTGGAATAAAAACTCTTAACACAGATTTTTATAAAAAGGCAAAAAGAAAAAGAACAGTTATCCCAAACTCTCTTTTCTTTCTTTTCCAAACTGTCATTAACAGTATCAGTCTCTCCTTGCTTTACTGCCAAAAGCTTTTATTACCTCTCTCATTGATTATTACGGAAGATCGTAGAAGAATTGATGCCTTTGAGTTGTGGTGTTGGAAGAGAATACTGAAAGTGCCATGGTCTGCCAAAAGAACCAATAGATCTGTTTTGGAAGAAGTGCAACCAGAGTGCTCCTTGGAGGCCAGGATGGCTA
>NW_006408524.1:38076293-38119637 GCF_000296735.1 Chrysochloris asiatica | reverse complement strand
TGTTTCGTTCTGCTGTGCATGGGGTCACTATGAGTCGGTTCTGACTCGATGGCACCTGACAACAACAACATTGATTATTATTGAAGAAGCCTCTAAAATGGCCAACAGCTTTTGATTTTGCATCCCTCTGTAATCATTCTGTACCTTTGCAATTTCCTAAATGGGCTAGGTTGTGTTTTATCTCTTGAGATTTATGTGAATTGTTCCCTTTAATTAGATTGTTCTTTATTTCTCTAGTCTTTTAGGATTCAGCTTAGATGTTAACCGCTGGGGAAAGTCTTACACAAATCCCCACGTTTAACTTATTCCTCCCTTCATGGGATTCCCAAGACCGCTGTACTTTTCTAATCCTAGTATTTTATATTAGCCTGTGTACTGCTCTGTCATCTTTTAGAACAGTGTTTATCAGTCCTTGCTGCACATTAGAAATACCTGGGGATCTTTGAAGAAAAATATTAATGCATGAGCCTCACCCAAGACCAATTATGTCAGATTCTCTAGAGGTAGACCCAGGCACTAGTTTTGTTGTTGTTGTTGTTGTTTATTGGTTGTTGTTGCTGTTTTTTAATTGCCCTGGAGTTTTCGTGTGCTGTCAGAGCTGATAATCACTGTTGTAGACTTATACTTCGTGGGAAAAGGTCTATATGTTGTAATTTTCCAAAGAACTAGGAATTCATTAAAAGTATTTTCAGTTTAATGAATAAAATTAAGTATCTTCTTTCATCCCTCTAGTTACAGTTTTTAAGATAATAACTTTCTGATTACATACTTGGGTTTTAATTTCAATGTTTTACTCACTGGCAAAAATGGTTTCCTTTATATAGCATATAATTTTAAATATTTTCATGCTTTTAAATGTAATATTATTTAGAGATAGTAGGATTTCTAGGGAACAAAATAAGCACAGTGATTACAAATAGGGATTTAGATCCATGTTCTTGTTCACTATACTATGATGTCTTTTAAGTTATAAGCTAGTGAGTGGAATAGCTGACAATGCAATCTAACAAATTGAGTTTACCATGACTATTGACACAAATCCTTATGTTGAATTTCTCTGCCTAATGAAAATCTGTTCATATTACCGATATGACATGCTTGGTCTTCCCATTTTAAATAATTGTTGTTGTTAGGTGTCACCGAGTCGGTACTGACCCATAACAATCTTATGCATAGCAGAACAAAACACTGCCCGATCTTGGGCCAACCTCACTACTGTTGGCGTGCTTGAGTCCATCGATGCTACCACCTGGCCAATCCATATTGTTGGGGGTCTTCCTCTTTTTCTCTGACCCTCCACCTTACCAAACATGATATCCTTCTCCAGTGACTAGTCTCTCCTGACAATATGTCTGAAGTATGAGAGATGAAGTTTGGCCATTTTCACCTCTTCTGGCTGCACTTCTTCCAAAATGGATCTATTGATTCTTTTGGCAGCCCATGGCACTTTCAATATTTTCCTCCAACACCATAACTCCAAGGTATCAATTCTTCTACAGTCTTTCTTATTCACTGTCCAACTTTCGTATGCATATGAGGTTACTGAACATGCCATGGCTTGCGTCAGTCGCACCTTAGTCCTCAAGCTGACGTCTTTGCTTCTCTACACTTTAAAAAGGTCTTGTGCAGCAGATTTGCCTAATGCAATACGTTGTTTGATCTCTTGACTGCTGATTCCATGAGTGTTGATAGTTGATCCAAGACGAATGAAGTCCTTGACAACTTCAATCTTTTTCCCATTAATAAGAATATTGTTTATTGGTCCAGTGATGAGGATTTTTTTTTCTTTACATTGAGATGCAATCCATACTGAAGGCTGTGCTCTTTGGTCTTCATCAGTAAATGTTTTAAGTCCTCTTCACTTTCAGCAAGTAAGGTTGTATTATCTGCATATCGCAGGTTGTTAATGAGTCTTCCTCCAATCCTGATGCCACGTTTTTCTTCATATAACCCAGCTTCTTGTATTATTTGCTCAGCATACAGGTTGAATACGTATAGTGAAAGAATACAACCTTGTCGCACACCTTTCTTAGTTTTAAACCATTCTGTGTCCATGTTCTGTTCGAACAACTGCCTCTTGGTCCAGGTACAGATTCCTCATGAGCACAATTACGTGTTCCGGAATACTCATACTTTGCAATGTTGTCAATAGCTTGTCATGATCCATACAATAGAAAGCCTTTGCGTAGTCCAATAAGGCACAGGTAAACATCTTTCTGATATTCTCTGCTTTCAGTCAAGATCCATCGGACATCAGCAATGATATCCCTCATTCCATGGCCTCTTCTGGATCTGGCTTGAACCTCTGGAAGTTCTCTGTCAATGTATGATTGCAAACATTTCTGTATTACCTTTAGCAAAACTTTACTCACATGGGATAGCAAAGAGATTGTCCAATGATTTCCATATTCCATTGGGTCACCTCTCTTTGGAATGGGCACAAATATGGATATCTTCCAGTCAGTCGGCCAGATAGTTGCCTTCCAAATTTCTTGGCAGAGATGAGTGAGTGCCTCCTGTACCACCTCACTTTCTTGAAAGATTTCAATTTTTATTCCACCAGTTCCTGGTGCCTTGTTCTTTGCCAATTCTTTCAATGTACCTTGGACTTCTTCATTCAGTAATTTTAAATAATAGACAAGCATTTTTGGTTTTGCTTATTTTTAATCCAGGGTACAAGTCAAAATATTGATAATAAAAAGAGAAAACCGACGTTGCATTTCTATCTTAAACTATGCACACAAACAGATACATACATTTTTTTTGGATTCTGATAGACATGGTTTGAATTTTACATTCATATTTATTAAATGTGTAGCATATCATTCATTAATCCCTGTTGTTTCATATTGTAGATGATATTCTTATGTCTGTTAGTTCTAGATCATGAGACTTTTTCCATTTGTATAGGGAAAATTTTTGAAGTAAATTTTCAAAATATTTGAAAATTTTTCATTTCATTGATTTTTATAATATTAATAGCAATATCATAATTGTTAATTATATTATTAAATTGTTATAAGACTCACATGAAAAGTTGTCATAACAGCCATTATTATATTTTAAAAGTAACTTAATCTCCTAATCTTTTTCATATTTAATTTGAGGTATACACTGTTGACTACTAAAGAAGATGTATGAAATATTGGAAAAACTTTTATCCCAATGAATATTGCCTGATATAATCTCTTTGCTTTAAGATTTGTGTAATAGCACATGTGCAATTCTTACTTGTAGAGTTAGCTCAAATTCTAAATGGATGGCAGTTCAAAGATTTTAAATATAAAGGATTTCTAAAAAAGTAAGTTTAGCAAAATAATTAGCATGTATATAATAAGTGTTTGTGTTTTATTTTTTAAGGAAGGCAATTAAAAAAGTTATTCTTAAAAGAAAATATTTGTTGCAAAACCATACTTTTTAGTAATATTATTTCTACTAGATAGAAATCATTAGCCCAAAGTTTTAAGGTTTTTAATCTTAGTAAAATTTTGTTCCAGGTGGTTGCATTCATGATAAAGGGCTAATTAAATCCTTGCATAAATTAATGAAGTGAAAATAGGGCCCTGAAAGAGCTGGTTTCTATAAAAACAAATTTACTATAAAGCTGTACTGGAGCCTGAAGCCCATGGAGGAGATAATAACTAACGAAAGTGTAGCTCAGTTGAGTTTCCACTTGTTGACTATGGGTAGCTTACTTAATCCAAACCTCTAAAGTCAAATGTTCAATCAAGGCAGTTATGCAGTCAAACCAAAGCAGTAGGGTATCAAAAGTGGCTGTAAGTAGATACTATTTGCATTTTCCAACTTTTATTATTGTTATACCTTTGGTGTCTAGGATAGTGTCCAGTAAAAGTACATAGTCACCAAGTATTTATTGAGTATACGAAAAACATTAATTCCAGATTCCTGGTGTGATACTATAGGATAAGCACTGGACTGCTGAACTGCAAGGTCAATGGTTCAAATCTACCAGCCACTCCTCAGAAACCTTATAAAGGATCGTTATGAATCAGAACTGACTCAATAGCATTTAATAACAACGTTCTACTTTAAATACAATGAGATAGAATCAGAAAACAAAAAAAATACCTAGTGTTCTGATTCCCTGGTTTTATACAACCTGTGGTTGGAACCTTTGGGAATTATTGAGTATGGGAAATTGAGTCCTAGGCAAAGACATTCTTTTATTTTAGTCCATTTATTCCATCATACTGTGTAGGCTGAGGGGCGGGGATCAAAGAGTAAAACACTCTTTCCTACCCAGTACAACTGCTAGGTTGATGAAATAAAATGGCTGAGAGTCAGAATGCATACTTTCAATATGAATGGAAGAATTGGTTTAGTAAGACAAAAGTAGTTTTAATACCTACACAAGTAGAAACCATCAGCATCTACTATAAACAGGTGCTTAGAAGAGCCAGATCTGGTCACTCTTAGTTATTAATTGAAATCCAGCAAAATATTATAAAGAGAGAGTCATGTCTGGATTTGAAGCATCAGGAAATACATTAAAAATATTGGATTAAATTCACTGGAAAAGGTTATCCTTTAGCTTCCGTGGTTAAGAATAAACTTTGACAACAGACTTAAGAGATAAAAAAAAATAATATTTGGACATTAGACCTCCTTAGCATAAGCTGTCTTCCTTTTTTCAATTGGTTTTTTGTATGCCACCTACTGAACTCTTTTTTTTTAATATCAAAGTTTGTAGTATTTTTAACATCACTAATTTTTTCTTTGAATATAGATACAGTCATATTTTAGCTATGTCTAAGGAGTCCTGGTTTGGCGCTATGGGTTAATGCGCCAGACTGCAAAGCCGTTTGAACTGAAGGTCAGCAGTTCAAGCTCACCAGCTGCTCCTTGAAAACCCTATACAGGGTTGCTATGGGCCGGAACCGATTCGACAGCACTTCACAACAACAACAAAGGTGTAAAGAGATAATAGTGAATTGATCTTTCTTTTTTTAATTATTATATTGATAGAATCTCGTACAAGTGAGGATATACAATAATTTTATATAGTATAGTGGAAGTATAAGATAGAACAAACAACTTGATATCATAGTGGAAGCATAAACAAATATATAACATGTATCCATCTAGACATGTGCATCATTCTATAAAAGTAGATGTGACATTGGAATTTTACATTTACTTTTACTGTTTTACGTAGGAGGTAACCTATTCTGCAAATGCTCTTCCATTTCAGCAGTGTTCTTAATGTAGTTTCCTTTCCCTTTCCAGCCCCTGGAGGAACACGCATAGATGATGGTGACAAGACTAAGATGACCAACCACTGTGTGTTTTCAGCAAATGAAGATCATGAAACCATCCGAAACTATGCTCAGGTAATATCTGTAATTGAATGATTGCCATGTGATAGAAGGGAAACATTTGAACAGGATTTAAGGAAATGTTGAGTAACAGTATAATTTATAGGAATATTGTTGTTGTTGTTGTTGTTGTTAGGTACCATCGAGTCAGTACCGACTTATAGTGACCTTATGCACAGCAGAACGAAACACTGCCCGATCCTGAGCCAACCTCACTACTGTTGCCACACTTGAGTCCATCAATACTGCCACCTGACCAATCCATCTTGTTGGGGGTCTCCCTCTTTTTCTCTGACCCTCCACCTTACCAAACATGATAGATATCCTTCTCCAGCAACTGGTCCCTCCTCACAAGATGTCTGAAGTATGAGAGATGAAGTTTGGCCATCTTGGCCTCCAAGGAGCTCTCTCGCTGCACTTCTTCCAAAACGGATCTATTGGTTATTTTGCTAGCCCATGGCATTTTCAATATTGTCCTCCAGTACCATAACTCAAAAGCATCAATTCTTCTATGGTCTTCCTTATTCACTGTCTAGCTTTCACATGCATATGAGGTTATTGAAAATACCATGGCTTGGGTCAGGAGCACCTTAGTCCTCAAGCTGACATCTTTGTTCTTCAACACTTTAAAAAGGTCTTGTGCAGCAGATTTGCCTAATGCAATACATCATTTGATTTCTTGACTGCTACTTCTGTGAGTGTTGACAGTTGATGCAAGAAGAATGAACTCCTTGACAACTTCAATCTTTTCTCCATTGATAAAAATGTTGTTTATTGGCCCAGTGGGGAGGATTTTTGTTTTCTTTACATTGAGATGTTTTTGTTTTCTTTACATTGAGATGTAATCCATACTGAAGGCTGTGCTCTTTGAACGTTGTTGTTGGTGGTTATGTGCCGTGGAGTCGGTTCCAACTCATAGCCACCCTGTACAGGGTTTCCAAGGCTATAAATCTTTATGGGAGCGGAAATCCTCATCTTTCGCCCACGGAACAGCTGATAGTTTTGAACTGCTGAACTTGCGGTTCACAGCCCGATTCATAACCACTACACTACCAGAACAATAGATAACTCTTAAATAAAGATACTCAGTTGCATTCATAATAAGATGATGGACATTAAAACTACAAGAAGATAGGATTTTACCTCTCAACTATGAGACGTTTGGGGACCAGATCCTCACATAAATTGAAGGTAGGAGAATAAATTGATTCAACCTTTAGGGAGAGCAATTTGGCACTGTCTGGCACTGAGGGCTAAAGTGCTGGACTGCAAGGTCAACTTGAACTGCAAGGTTGGTAATTGAAAGTCACCAGCCACTCTTTGGAAACCCTATGGGTCAGAACTGACTCAACAGCACTTAATAACAACTGAGTTCCCAAGACTGTAAATCTTTACGGAGACAGATTGCCACATTTTTCTATTATCGAGTAGTTGAGTGGGTTCTAGCTGCTGACCTATCATTTAGCAGCCAGGCACTTAATCATGGCACCACCAGGTCTCTATAAGCCTTACAGTAGGATTGTAATACATTTTCATTTCCTTATTGCATGTCAGTTCCCTGCCTGGATCATTATTCTTTACCTATAAGGTAGCACTATAATTTTTATACTAAAATTAACTCCATCTTGATTGTATTAAAGAACAAACACACTGAAAACTATAGGTAAGAATAGACCATGAGGCCATAAGAAAAGGAACTAGATACAGAAATCATATCCACAAGCTATTAAAATTCTAATATAAATACAACCATCATTTAAATTGGCTAATAATATAGATGTCCACCAACACTTGCAAACCCTTCTTCGGGGTTCTAACAGGAATGGGGTTGAAGGTGAGATGGACAGTCTGCTTTTATTGCCATTTAGTTACAATATTTCTCCCATCTACTGAGAACATATTTGGGTCCACCTAGAGTGTGATCTCTTCTAAACTCTGTACTCTCCATAATGCCATTTTCTGTGTAATTATATTTATAATTCAGTTACAAATTTCAGGTTTTTTTTTTTTCATCTCTGTATCTTATAATTTAAAAATAACATTAATTTTAGTTTCATTAAAAATATTTTTTCTGTTTCTTATATGCATGAATTACTTTCTTTTATTCTATATGTGCATTTTGATCATCTTTTTCTCTAGGTCTTAGTAACTCTTTTGAAATGCTTACAGTTCCCACATCATAGTCTGAGCACCTTTTATTATCATGGTTACTGTAGATGCCTAGTTATGGTAACTTTCTACATAAACTCGAAATTTTTTAAATGTGTTTACGTGTGTACTTAATGGTTCTGTTCTGTGTTTAGGTCTTCAATAAACTCATCAGGAGATATAAGTATTTGGAAAAAGCATTTGAGGATGAAATGAAAAAGGTAAAAATTCAGATATAATACCATATCTGCTGCAGATGATGAAATGGAGTGGATAAAATTTTTTGCATATGCACTGATATCCTAGAAGTGACATGGCATAATAAATATTCAAAAAATATGTGTTGAATAAATGAGTTTAATCATTAGCTAATACCTGGGCTTTTAAAATTCATATTTAGTGTAAGAATGTTTTCTTGAATGGGGATAGTTTTGCAGAACATGATCTCTAAATTGAAAACTAGAAAAAAAAAAAGAGAAAATTCAATATATGGTAATTAAGCATGGGAAAGAGCATAATATACCCCCCTTTTTTTTTTATTGTGAATTAAATGAAAGTTTACAAAACAGATCATCAGTCCACATTCAACAAATAGACTTCATGTCTTTTCAATTATTATAATCCCTTCCATGTACCAGCAGTTAGCAGTATTTAACCCTGTTCACTTTAACTCTTGCATTCCTCCCTATGTCTTCCACTTTCACCTTTCGTATACCAATGTCCTGTTTATTTATATCATATATTTCCATCCCCATCACCCAAGTTAACATGCGTCTACCCTGGTAGCATAGCAGTTACGAATCGGGCTGCTAATCTCAAGGTCGGCAGTCTGAAACTACCAGCTGTCCCGCGGGAGAAAGATGAGGCTTTCTGCTCCCATAAAGATTTGCTGCCTCGGAAACCCTGTGCAGTGTCACTATGAGTCAGAACCGACTCCACGGTACTTAACAACAACAACCCTGTGAATAATTTTCCTTTCCCTCCCACCCCAGTAACCATCATAGAATGTTTCTTTTAGCAAGAAAACTATTTCTTAACTTTTTAGAATAGAGGTCTCATAAAACATTTGCCCTTTTGTGATTGACTGATTTCCTCCAGGTTTATCCATCTTATGAGGTATGCAACAGATTCATCACATTCTTTAAAGTTACATAGTATTCCAGTGTGTGTATGTACCAAAGTTAAACATAACCATTCTTCTGCTGATGGGCATTTAGACTGTCTCCATCTCTTGGCTATTGTGAACAGCGCTGCAGTGAACATGGGTGTGCACATAACTGTTCATGTCATAGCTCTCATTTCTTGAGGATATTTACCAAGTACACGGCTTGTTGGGTCATATGGTATTTCTGTTTCCAACTTTCTGAAGAAGCACCATAGAATTCTACTAGTTTATGTGTTTTGAAGCTTTCATTGGGAGCATAGATATTTATTATGGTTATGTCCTCTTGCTCAATTGACCCTTTAATCATGTTATAATGTCCTTCTTTGCCCCTTATCCTACTTTTTGCCTTAAAGACTAAGGTCAGCAGTTCAAATCCATGAGCCACTCCTCAAAAACCCTATACAGGGTTGAGTCAGAAACAAGATGGCACTTAACAATAACAGACTGTTATAAATATTAATGTTGTTCTTGTTATTAAGTGCCGTGAACTTGGTTTCAACTCATAGCCACCCTATAAAGGGTTTCCAAGGAGCAGGTGTTGGGCTTGAACTTCTCACCTTGTGGTTCAGCAGTACAGTGCTTATCCTACAGTGCCACACCAGTGTTTAGAAGAGTGCCTGAGTCACTCAAGTATTGTACTGTTCGGTTTTATTCTATAAACATGTATCACTTTTCTTAATATGAAGTCATTTTAGGTGAGAAAAATTGGCCCACAATCCTGCCAAGTGCTCTGAAAATAGAAAGTGCTTACTTAAGTAAAGAAACTGCTATGTTAACAAAAATGATGCAAAGAATTTGAGGAAATTATACATCTTCTCCGTTTGTATAATACTATCATTAATATTTTCACTTTTCTCCACTTATGCGGGCCTTGAACTTCCTTCTATTTCATCCATGTGGTAAACGTGCTTTCAAGAATGTTTTTCACAGCATTTCCTATGTTTAAGGCAAACTTTGCTGCAATACTTGCAACATCTGATACCATGCTAATCAAAGCAGTTGAGTGATGTGAAGATTAATTTTTAAATAATGATATCATTTTTGTCTTACTTTGTTATGATTATATTTATTTACTTAAGGAATAGGAGTATCTTAATGTGCTTTAAAGCATAGCACTAAAATTTTTATTTTGGAAACTGTTTTGTATTTACTTGAGTCTGCTTTCATCCTTATAACTGGGGGGTAAAGGCCAGACTGATAGGAAATGTCTACATTTTTATTTATTCTTTTTACTATGGTGCTCCCTAGAGCCTCCACGTTTGATGTTCTCATTCCTTCACTCCTGGCACTTTACAGCAACTTCAGTTTCACTTCACTATTGCATTAAAAGGGGGTAAATTGGAAGTCAAGTGAACTGATTTGGCTCCAGTTCTACCACTTACTCATAATGTAAATATTTGGAGAGTCATATAACCGCTCTATAATACAATAATTCTTCAACTATTGAGAATAGTCCATTAATATTATCCTGCCCACCTCAGAAAGTTTGTGGAATACTCATGTTATTAGCATGAATGCATTAAACCTGCAGCACAGCAATGCAGTAACTTGTCATTGGTGCCAAGTAGTGAAAAAGTCTGCTGACCTCTGATAGTGTCCCTGGGGATTTCAAAGACATGCTACAGAACCGGCGAAACAGAAAACAGCTGTGGTATATAGGGAACTTACAAGGCAGAGCAGTATTGCGTAAAAAGTAGAACATTCTGCAAGACTGATTACTCTTAGAATTCAAAGTGAAAAGTGGGGTATGACCCCACTTTTAGCTTTTGTTCATCCTTCTGGAGATGAGCTATTTTTTCACTACCCCTGCTCTGAAGCCACTGAATGGGAGCCCTAAGGGCCCAAACAACATCTGCATCCTTTTACCATTGTTCCAAAGTCACTCTCAAATCAGAGACCTTTCCATGCCCTGATTCTCTCTGGTAGAAACTCCTTTTACCCGCTAGCCCCCATTTTATAAATAAATATATATATATATATATATATATATAAAACTCATCACCAGAGTTAGTAATATGATTCAATAAATGTCAAGTTTGAGTCTCAGTATTTTAAAGAGAACATTTAAGAATTTTTAAATGCCTTTTTGTTTTTTGGGGGTTTTTTGCTCAAGTTATCTTCCTTTGAAAACTATTATATTCTGTGAAGTCAAAATAGATGCTGAATATCAAACCTTTACATAAGACTTTTTACAGTTTTGTTTTGTTTTTCCCTTTTTTGCTATAAAAATTCTATTCTTCCCTAAAGCAATTATATAGATGTAGCCAGCGGGTTACTCCAAGAAGTGAAATACAAAACATGAGACAATATCTTTTACCAAACAGTATGCTTATTCTGCATACTTATATTTTTTCATGTACACAGTCAAGTCAAATGTAAATTACTTACGTAACCTCTGTGCACTGTTCTTCAGATATCTTTTAATGCCCATGAATGCTATCTAAGCTGTAAGTAAAATGAGAACGTAAAACTATGAGAATTTAGTAGAAAGGAGCTATGTTTAAAGGTCACTTTCCTTGCTTCCAGTTTCTAATTGAAAACATGTATATGTTTTAAATGAATAATAAGTATGCTTTGCATGTGACCTACTAGTTTTGTACCCTCTAGCTGTGGAAGAACATTTGTTTGTTATTTTCCTACTTTAGTCCTTTGCTTTATGGACATGGTTTCTTTTGTTTGACCCACAGCTTCTCCTCTTCCTTAAAGCCTTTTCTGAAACAGAGCAGACGAAGTTGGCAATGCTGTCAGGGATCCTGCTGGGCAATGGTAACCTTCCTGCCACCATTCTCACCAGTCTCTTCACCGACAGCTTAGTCAAAGAAGGTAATTACACGCACGTTTTCTTCATCAGGTGTAAAGCCATAGAGAGTTAGGACACTACTGGTAGCTTTTTTTTCGTGTCTCCTGCTACTCACCCATTCTCCACATGAGAGTATGTATATGTAGGTGTATAGCTATTCCTTCAAATAATAAATGAGTGCACATGTTTATCAGACTCAAATAAATCTACTCCCCCTAACTCATAGCAGCTCTATAGGACAGAGTAGAACTGCCCGTAATTTTCAAAGGCTATAAATTTTATAAAGTTATATATATATATATAAAACTCATCACCAGAGTTAGTTATATGATTCAATAAATGTCGAGTTTGAGTCTCTCATACTTTGGACATATTGTCCAGGGGAAACAGTAGCTGGAGAAGGATGTCATGCTGGGTAAGGTCAGAGAAAAAGAGGAAGACCCCT
Source organism: Chrysochloris asiatica (assembly GCF_000296735.1). NCBI lineage: Eukaryota > Metazoa > Chordata > Mammalia > Afrosoricida > Chrysochloridae > Chrysochloris > Chrysochloris asiatica. The sequence goes on along the minus strand of NW_006408524.1, from coordinate 38,107,743 downwards.
AACGAGATGGATTGGCCAGGTGGCATCATTGATGGACTCAAGTGTGGCAGCGGTAGTGAGGTTGACCCAGGATCGGACATTGTTTCGTTCTGCTGTGCATGGGGTCGCTATGAGTCGGTTCCGACTCGATGGCACCTGACAACAACAACATAAATTTTACAGAAGCAGACTGCTACATAGTTCTCCCATGGAGCACCTGCTATGTTTAAACTGTCTTTTGGCTAACACCCAAACCTTTCAACCACTGTGCCAACTGGGTCCTGATGAGTAGCCGAGGAAGGTAGAAGAAAGAAATACATACATCTATATGCAGACATATAAAGAGTGGTGGCTGTGTGCTGTGGGCTCGGTTCCGACTCTAAGTGATCCTGTACAGGGTTTCCGAGGCTGTAAACCTTTACAGGAGCAAAATGCCTCCTCTTTCTCCTATGGAACAGCTGGTAGTTTCGAACTGCTGACCTTGCGGTTCGCAGCCCAATTCGTAACCTCTACACTACCAGAGATATAAAGAGTATTAATATTAAAATCTTTAGTGTAAGATTAATGCATTGGTCCAATGCCCTGAAATTAATCTGATCCAAACCACTTACCTCAAATTAGATGCCATTGGAATAGTTTGTGAGGGCAGATCTTCATTGTAAAATACTGTTATAGATTTGTGGGACATTTAAACTTTTTGCTCCCAAGCACAAATGCCAGCCTATTATAGTCCCCATTCACTGTAACAACCTTTCATGTTTTCAAGTGTCCCCAATATGGCTGCTTAATTCCCTACTTGGAACTCACTCTCTAATTGGTACTTCTGAGACCTGGAGAAACTTCTGCTGAGATGTTCATTTTGATCCTTTTTTTACTTTTATTGTGAATTGAGTGAAGATTTACAGAACAGATCATCAGTTTTACATCCAGCAAATCATACACTTCACTTCATTACAATGATTGCAATCTACTCCATGTACCACCAGTTAACAGTTTTTACCTCTATTCACTTTAACTCTTGCATTCTTCCCTGCGTCTTCTGCTACCTTCATCTGTCCTCTGCTAACCTCCCTCTTGCTGTATATTGCCTGACCTAGCACCCCCGTTAACATATGTCTACCCTCTAACCCGTGAATAATTTTCCCAACCCCCTACCTCCATAAGTATCATAGATTGTTTCTTTTATCAAGAAAACCTTTTCTTAACTTTTTGCAGCATTGGTCTCATACAATATTTGTCCTTTTGTGACTGTGTAATTTCACTCAGCTTAATGTCCACCAGGTTCATCCATGTTGTTGAGGAGTGTCGCAGATTCATCATTATTCTCCAACGTTACATAGTAGTATTACACTGTGTGTATGTATGTACGAAAGTTGGTTTAACCACTCTTCTATTAATGGGCATTTGGACTGCCTTCATCTTTTTGATGTGTCATATTGAAGGATACTGTTTCTTATGCATTCTGCTCTCTCTGTCTTGGCTGGTGCATTTAGTCCATTTACATTCAGTGTAATTATCAAGAGGTATGAATTGATTGCTGTCATTTTGCTGTGTGATATTTTGTGGTGCTGCTGGTTTCTTTGTTCCACATAATTTTCTGCACAGAGTTCATTTTTCTGTTGTTTTCTGGGTTTTCTTTTCATTTTCACTTACATTATGTTAATGTTTCCTAAATATTTCTGATTTTACTCTTTTTTTATTTTGATATGAAGGTATTTTAATTTTCTTTGAGGTTACCCTGTAATTTATTAAACTTTTCCTTGTTTAAAACAACCTGTTTTATCTTGAAATTTACTTGACTTCATCATCATTTGGAAGTTCTGTGTCTACACTATTCCTTCTATTTGCTTTGTAGTTGACTTCATTATAAATTTACATCTCTGGTTCCCTGTATTCATTCTTACAGGTTTATTTTACTTTAAATACTGAGTTCTCTGAGTTGTTGACTACTGTTGTTGGTTCTTAGTCCAAAGAACACTCTAACATTTTATGTAAAGTTGGTTTGATCATTACAGATTCCTTTAATTTCTGTTTATCAGGAAATATTCTAATTTTGCTGCCACCATATTTGAGGGACAACTTTGCTTGGTGTATGATTCTTGGTTGGCAATTTTTTTCTTTCAGACTTTTGTATTTTTCATACATGCCTGCATGGTTTCTGCTGAGAAATCAGAACTTAGTAGGTAACAATTTATTTTTCCTGAGCTGCTCTCAGGATTCTTGTCTTTTGTTTGAAAAGTTTGATTATGGTGTCTTGGTGATTTTCTTTTGGAATGTATCCTGTTTGGGGTTCGTTCAGTTTCTTGTAATCTTATCTTCTCATCTTTTATGATGTTAGGGAAGATTTCTTCCAACAACTCTTCAACAGTCTTTTTTGTACTTTTCACTGACTCTTCCTGTTCTTGAATTCTAATCACCGGTAAGTTGTTGTTCCTCTTCATGGTATCCCACATAACTCTTAGGCTTTCTTCAGATTTCTTCATTCTTTTTTCAGATTGGTCTTCTAGCATACTAGTATTGAGAAATTTATCTTGAAGCTCACTAATTCGGGCTTCCATTGCTTCGAGTCTACTCCTTTGCCTTTACGGTGTACTTTTTATTTCTGTGATGGTAGTATTAATCTTCTGGATTTCTAATTGCAGGTTTGTATTGCTAAAATATGCATGCATTTATTTTATCTGTTTTTTGTTTTTTTCTTATATTGCTTTCCTGAATTCTTCTAAAGTTTTTTTATGTGTTCTCCTTGCTGCCCTTGGTCTTTCTGTCAATCCTCTAAAGGGACCTAAATATTATTTTGAATTATTTTTCAGTTAGTTATTTTACATTTTCTTCCTCAAAAATGTTTTCAGGCACTGCATCTTGGTCATTTGTTGGAGCTATTCGCTTTTGTTTCTTCATGTGAGCTAAAATTATTTATTCTATCTAGGGCATTGTGGGGTTGTTTTTAATTGTATTTTAATTATATTTAATTGATAATTGCATATTAATGTGTTCTTAGGCTCTCACCTGTGGGCTTAAATAGAAAATGAACGTGTGTGCACCATTCTCCATTAGCTGTTCCATGCTCATCAGTTTAGGGTGGCTTTGGTTGGTGTTGTCTGCTGTCTCTCATTGATCAAGTGATATACAAGCTGGTATTGGCTCTTGCCCAGTCGGTAGAGCTACAGCAGGTATGGTTGTGGCTGGGCTGTATGGGCACAGTTGCTGTCTGAAAAAAAGCAACTAGCTCATACACACACAAAAAAGAACAAAACAGAATAAACAAGAAACCAACAATGCATAAAGAAATTTAAAAAGTTATCAAACCAGAAGGAAAGAAATAAAAAGAAGATGAATATAATAAATATAAAGACAAAGGGGGGCAGGAAATGGAACTCTAGAAGAGAGAAAATAAAAGGAAGAAATTTAAAAAACCACTTAAGAATAACTGAAAAGAGAAAAGAGGGACAGGAAAATGGAGCTATAGAAGAGAAAAATAAGAAACAGAAAAACCAGGGTGAGGGCAGATGAAAAGAAAAAGAGTTAAGAGTAGTAAGGAAAGATCAACAGAGGGGAAAAGACAAAGAGAGGGGAGATGAGAAACAAGAAAAGAAGGAAAAACAAAACCAGAGACAGAAAGAATAAAATTCAAGGGAATGAAAAAAGGAGAAAGAATAAATAAAAACAATGAAATAACAAAAGGAAAGAAGAGAAAGCTCTGGGAGGCCAGTCAAGAAGCTCATGAGGTGGTTGTGGGAGGGATGTGACAGCGGAGTTCCTGGCCCTAGATGGGGTTCCTATTGGCCTCGATTTTATCTATGTTCAGGGCAGTCGATCCAGAAGTAGTTTGTGGAAGCCCTTGATGGACCTGGATTTAGTGTTTGTTAGGACCACAGGGCACTTCGGAGTAGGGTAAGTAGTGAAATGCTAGTCTGGTGACTATGTGAGTTCTATAGGTCTAGAACCTAGTCCACCTGAATCCAGGCACAAAAGCAGCACAGCCATCAGTTCTGAACTCCAGGAGAGCAGGGTCTGAATGAGGGTGGGAGCTGGACACTCCTGGTCACCAGGGAAGCATGGGGCAAAAGATAGAATTGCACCTTCCCTGTCACCTGTGTGAATCTGCTCTGCCAGGCCACCTTCTGTTGCCAAAGCTGCTCACAGAAGTTAAGATGGTCATGTTTCATCTGGCTGACCATTCACCAGTTAGTCTCTCTCCTTCACCATCCCTGCTCAGCTTCTCCTTCCAGAAAGCAATCAGTCTACTTCTCTAACCTTTCCTTTCAAGTTCAGGGCTCCAGAATTTTCATCTGTGTCTGTTTCACTTGGTCTCTTGTGTCTTTGTTATAGATAGTCTTTATATTGCATCTGCCTATTCTGCCATCTTGCCGAAAGTCCTCCTGATCCCATTTTTTAAAGCTATTCATTGTCTCATTTTTAGAAAGAAGTCATCACCACTGCATCAAAAAAAAATCTTGCTCTAATTTGAGGACATAAGGAGTTTGACAGGTATCCATGCAATAAGTTAGCTATAGACTAAAACAAACATGGGCTGTTTTCTTGTAGGAGGATAATGATATTCAAATTATAATGACACACAAAACAAGGAGTTATTTCTTTTTCCTTATAAATAAATTAAAAGAGCTTTTGTGAGACTATTTGTTTAGAAAACTTAAAAAAATGTTTCCTCCTGTATATGTGGAGTCTCAGCCTCATTCATGCCTTAGTGAAAAGGGCTACAGTGTTCTTGTAGCTGAAAGAGAAAAAAAAATACTAAATCTAAAGTCGAAGGATATTAGTTAGAGATTCATCATAGTTTTGTCTTGAAATAGCTAGATTTATGGCATTCCAGACTCTACTTGTTATAACTTTGCTGTTAACATTATAACATTTTAATGTGTTTTCCTAAAGAGAATTTATGAGACTTCATACCTATGTTATGGAGTCCTGGTGTGGCACTGTGGGTTAATGCACCAGACTGCAAAGCCATTTGAACTGTAAGGTCGGCAGTTCAAGCTCATCAGAAGCTCCTCAGAAACCCTATACAGGGTTGTTATGGGTCGGAACTGACTCGACGGCACTTAACAACAACATACCTATATTATGTTGTTAGCCATTTTAACACTCAGGAAAACAAAGTGGAATATAAATTGTAAACCAAAAGTATAGTAGGTTATCTTAGTCATGATAATAAATACTTGTTAGTTATACTAAAAACTCAAGTTTTGGCTACACTTCCTTTGATATGCTTCAAAAATTAAATGACCAGATGGCCAGGAAGGGATAGGAAAGAAGGACAAATAGAAAGAGTAAAAACACAGTTGAAGTAAAAACACACGGCTCTTACATGTGAGGATTGCAATCAGTGTTACAAAACCATGTGTATGAATTGTTGAATGGAAAACCAATTTGCTCTGTAAACTTTTATCCAAATCACAATAAAGAAATAACCAGATAGTTAGATAAATGGCTATGTGATAAAGGAAATACAGTAAAATGTTGACATTTGTAACATCTAGTTGGTTAGTATATGAGTGCTTACTTTTTAATTTATTCAACTTCTCTGTATGTTTGATAATTTTCATAGTATACTATTAGGGGAAAAGGAGAGAGACAGATATGCCTTGCTGCAGAAATAGTCAGTGAACTATGGTTTTTCCTTATCCTCCACCATCTTTTAGAAAATAGAGGCTTAAATTTCTGTTTCCTAAATAGGAGAGAATTAAGAAATGATACTTTTCCCCCCAACCATCAGTTTAGCAAATAGTCAAGGAGAATAGAATTTTCCCAGTCAGTAGATGATGAGTGGCTATAAGAGATTTCCCAAACTAACTACCCAAAGTCAATTTTAATACAAGGTAAAAGGTTTAAGCCCAGAGTTTGGTATACTAATTTCAAGCACAGGACTCCTGGTGGCATTGTAGGTGACTCATTGGGCTGCTGAACATAAGATCAACAGTGCTAACTCACTAGCTGCTCTGAAGGGAGAAAGGTGAGGCTAACTGGTCACATAGACATTTAAGTCTCGGCCACCCAAAGGGGCAGTTATACTCTCACCGACAGGGTAGCCAAGAGTCAGAATGAACTCAATGGCAGTAGGTAATTTCAAGCATATTTTATTTCTCTTTACTTACTTACAATTCATAATCCAGCTGCCTGTTATTTTTATTTTAATTACTTAATTAGATTCTTCTGCATTCCTTGTTGTTGGTAGCAGTAATTTTCATCCCGAATCACTTTGAACTTAGGTTCACTGTGGTTTCAGGTCTAATTCCATTTAATTTGTTTTCATTGATATGCCACATTACACTATACAGATAAATCCAAATTTACATTGATTTTCTCAACTAATGATATATTTTAAATCCATATTAAAAACTTGATAGCATAAAATTCTCCTGCTTATAACGTATGTTTATTATGTTGTTGTTGTCAGGTGCCATCGAGTCGGAACTGACTCATAGTGACCCCATGCACAGCAGAATGAAACAATGTCTGATCCTTGGCCAACCTCACTACCGCCGCCACACTTGAGTCCGTCAATGCTGCCACCTGGACAATTATAGTCATAGTTTTTGTTTTGTTTTTAACCCAATTCCTCTAATAATTCAAGTGAAAAAAAAAATTCAGACAAAATTGGTGTCTGTGTGAATGATGTATCAGTTAAGGGCTTTTCTCTACCAGTAACTGAAAATCCTGACTCACTTAGCTTGCATAATAATAAACAGATTTCAGGATGTATCTTATTAGTTCTCTAGTGCTGCTGAACAGAAATACCATAAGTAGATGGATTTAGCAAACACAATTTTAATATCTCAGCTTTGGAGGGAAGCTGTGAGGATTCAGAATGTCAGGTATAGGGAATAGCTTTCTCTGGCCTTCATCTTGGAGAAAGATCCTTGTCTCTTCGGAGCTTACGCTCCTGCATGATGTGGCTTGGCATTTCTCTCCCCCATCTCTGCTTGCTAGCTTGTATTTAATCTCTTTTATATTTCATGAGAAATTGACTCAAGATGGGCCCACACTAATCCTGCCTCAGTAACATAAGAAACACAACCCATTTCCAAATGGGATTATAGTCATAGGCATAGTGGTTAGGATTTACAACACATATTTTGGGCAGTGTATCGTTCAATCCATAATACAGGAGAAGCAGTAATATCATTTAAGACCTGTTTCGCCCCATCCCGCTTTTACTCATTAATATTCATTGCATCAACTTCATCAAAGGATGGCTCCCCTAGTCATTATAAGATGTCTTCTAGTACTGTTATAGTATCCCATGTTTGGATCACATGGGAGAGCACTTCTCAACATCAGATAATGTATCTTTCCTTCAGCTGATTGGCTGACATAGGCCGCATGAACAACTTTCACCCAGTGCCAGTTGCCAGAGAAATACCATGCACCTAAGCTGAGATCATTGAGAAGGAGGGGATGCCATGATTTACTTAGACTCATCAGTCCCTTGACTAAACAAAGCAGGAATCCTTTTAGGAGGGAGGAGAGAATAGAGAAGCAGTAGTTAAGTGTCCTGTCATGACAATTCGAACCCACACAGAGGTGCTTCAGAAGACAGACCTGAAAATGTGTTGGCAAAACTTCACAGACTTGAAAACCCCATGGAACTCAGTTCTGCTGTGCACACATGGGGTCGCCTTGAGTTGGAATTGACTCAGTGACAACTGATTTGGTGTTTTGGTAGGCCACCAACAACAGTAAAGCCTTCAAATGAGAAAAATCTGTTTAATATTTCAACTATACCTTAACTTATATTAATTAAATCAACATTAATATGTTTCGTGTTTACAGAAGAACCATCTGATTATTTGTGTTTGGAAATAACCCATAATCTAAATATGGATATATGATTGAACATTTTCTTGACTAGCATAGGTACCTCAGTAACCTCTTTAAAAGGAACTAAACTTGAAATCCGTAACACAGGGAAGCAGTAATATCATTTATGACTCATGTTTTCCCCAACCCAGTTTTCTCCATCACTTCACTGAATCAACTTCATCCAAGGGTGGTTCCCCTAGTCATTGTAAGATGTCTGTTGGTACATTTATAACATGTGCTACCTCTTTGGGTCCAATGGAAGAATATTCTCAATCAGATAATTTAAATTTTTTATAGCTTAACTCAGGAATCTTTTATATGTTCTTTTTTTTCAAAAAGTAAAACTGTAAAGTAAATGATGCATGTTCATCTACAACTGTAATTATCTCTCCCATTATTTTTGTTCTTTTACTGGAATCACTTATCAGTAATTTCTTGGGCATATGTGGACCTGTCAGTTTTGAAATTCCTTAGGGTCTATATTATAAACATGAAATATTGCTCCACACACAACGGGGTGAAATACTGTAAAAGAATGAACTTTGACTCTATCTCTGACCAAAGTAAGAAAAACAAACACAAACATTATTATCCCAGATTTGCATAAACAGGAAGTTCAACTTTGGAAAATATTTCAGTTTTTCAATGACAATTTATCTTTTGAAAAAAGAAAATAATTGATTTCTCTGAAAGATTTCAATGTACTAGCCATTCTTCCTTTGTACTAAGTCAACTCTTAACTATTTTAGGAAACAGTTTGAAATGTTGCCTTAGGCCTCATCTCCTCACAGGTGTTTTTGCTTATCAAACGAATGAAACTCTCTCTCTCTCTCTTTTTTTTTTTACTTCAAACAGGCATTGCGGCCTCATTTGCTGTCAAGCTTTTTAAAGCATGGATGGCAGAAAAAGATGCCAACTCTGTTACCTCTTCTTTGAGAAAAGCCAACATAGATAAAAGGCTGCTTGTAAGTGTTGCTTGGTGTAAGGGCTGTGTGCTTACTGCTTTTGTCATGGCTTGGCAATACCTGCTACACAACTCTTGACCAAAATATCCAGATGTGTGCTGAATTAGAAGAGTATTCCTTTTGTTTCTGTGTAATTGACTGATAGAAATTCATTGTTTTAATACTTGGTGTGTAAAGTAATACAGTGATAAAGAATCATAGGAAATATGGGACTGGTCAATTGTAGGAACAGGTAATGAATTAAATAAAATATGTAATATAATTAAAGGGGAGAAAGTGTAATGGAAACAAAGTAGGGAAGAGCTCAAGAGTATCAGTCTTGGGTACCGTTTTCATTGGGATGGGAAGGCCTCTCTGAAAGGTGATATTTGTGTCAAAACTTGTAGAAAGTGAGAGAATGAGCCATGTCCGTATCTGGAGGAAGCATGTTCCAGGCAAAGGAACAGCAAATGCATAGGCCTTGAGGTAGGCACATGCATGGCAGTGTGGGTACAATGGACAGTAATGGAGAGTGGGTGAGAGAAAGTTAGTAAAGTAGCAGAACCATATAGTTGAAGGACTGTAGATTTTATTCTGGGTGAATAAAATGGGAAATTTTGAAGGATTCTCTGCAGAGTGTCCATAATGTGATTTTGGGTTTTAACAGGATCACTCAGCTGTTGGCATTAGGAATAGTCTATGGAGCGATGACAAAAAGGAGAGACGGTAACCTAGGGAAGAAATGATGGAGGTTCCTAGCAGGGTAGGGCTTTTCTAACAAATGTAAACTATTCTGCCAAGTCAGAGAATGGTAAGATGTTTTCAACTGACTCCACCTCTGTTTAATCTTCATAATTTTCAATATATGACATATCATCCATAAACCACAAGTAGTACAAGTATGTAGGATTATGAGCCCTGGTGGCACAAAGGTTAAGCACGTCATTGCTAACTGAAAGGTTAGTGGTTTGAACCCACCAGAGTCTTCGTGAGAGAAAAGACCTTGTGATCTTCTCCCATTAAGATTGGTGGTGGTGGTTATGTGCCGTGGAGTCAGTTCTAACTCATAGCGATCCTGTACAGAGTTTCCGAGGCTGTAAATCTTTATGGGAGCAGAAAGCCTCATCTTTCTCCCACGGAACAGCTGGTAGTTTCGAACTGCTAACCTTGTGGTTTGCAGCCCGATTCGTAACCACTACTCTACCGGAGCTTCCATTAAGATTACAGACTAAGAAACCTTATGGGGCAGCTCTACTCTGTCTTATAGGGTCACTCTGAATCAGATTTGCCTCAACAGCATACAACAATAATAAATTAAGTGACATTTTTCTCTGAACATAACTTTACATCAAACTTTACAGTCACTATCTTCCTAAATAGAATGTTGAGGACCATCATTGTGTAGTGGAATAATTGTTGATTTTGGAGCCTTTAAAATTTCTGTCTGCATAAATTGTGTCAAGTTGCGTAACTTTGTTGAGACTTAGTTTATCATCTAGAAAAATGCTTACTTTGCATGGTTATTATAAGGAAAATGCTCAGAACATTTTGGTTCACAGAAGACAATGAATGAAATTAAATTATTTCTGTGGCCCACAGATTTGAAAGATTCCTTATATCTCAAATGTCTGTGTCAGAAATTCTGTCTGTTATGAAACGTTTGCTTTAACAAGAACGTGTGCTTAATAGCTGCTCCAACCAAATTTGTTTTGACGTTTTGAAATTGGTGACTCAATCAGGGAAGTTATGGGCTGAGATATATAAAGTATTACAATGTGGGTCCTCTGATTATGTCCCTGTGGCTGGTTGGCTATGTGCCATGAAGTCAGTTCTGACTCTTAGTGACCCTGTATAGAGTTTCCAAGGCTATAAATCTTTACGAGAGCCTCACCTTTCTCCAGTGGAGTGCCTGGTGGACTTGAACTGCTGACCTCGCAGTTAGCAGCCCAGTGCATAACCCAGTATACCACAGGGCTCCCTATATCCCTAAGCATGATGGCAAAACCTTTACATATTCTATCAAGATTCATTGGTGCTACCCAACCATTGGTCATCTACATGCAAATCTAACAAATATAAAAGTATGGGTCTATTTTTTAGACAACAGCAGTCTAAAAAATGTGAGAACTATGAAAGTTGCTTCATTTTTTAGTTGAGTTTTGAATTCACTCAAGATTGGAACATGACTAAGTGTTACTGAGACTCTGCCAAGCTGTGTAGGGTGAAATGGAAATGAGGTAAAAATAACGAACAGTCATCAGGTATTGCTCTTTATCTTCCATAAGAATTCCTTATTAAAGGGTGGGCCGGATGAGTTTAGATTAGATAGCTGCAGCCACTCCTTGGAAACACTATACAGGGTTGCATGAGACGGTGCTGCACAACAGCATAAACTGAATTGAGATCCACCATCATTAACATACGTAACAAAATTCTCTTTCACTCTTGTGCTGGTATTTTTTGGATAAAAGCAATAAATAGAGGTCCTTGAGATGACAATAGTTGATTTTCCCAATCATTTCAGCATTACTAAAACTAACTTTTGTCTTTTAACTCATAATTGAGGAAAGAATGTAATTAATTATTTCATTTTGTTCCTATCAGTTACAAGAATACAATTCAAATATTTATTCAAAGTTATCTTGTTACTTGCACTTATTTAACAAATTAGTCCTGTGTTTACATATGCTATACGTGATTAAAATAAAACAAGGAAATAATAGTTCAGAGATGAATGAAGCCTAGTTTTCTATGTTGCCTAGTGTTTCCCTTCTTTCTTTGTGGTGGTGGTTGGTAAAGTTGTTCAGTTGATTCCAACTCAGCAGTACATAGCGTTTCAGAGGGACTGATGGGGTTGAACTGCCAACCTTGTGGATAGCAGTCCAGTTCTTATTCCACAATGCCACACCAGGACTCTTCTCTCTTTGTTGTTGTTGTTAAGTACCATGGAGTCGGTGGACCTTGCACAGGGTTTCTGAGGCTGTAAATCTTTACGGGAGCACAAAACCTCATCTTTAACTGTGGAACTGCTGGTAGAACTACCTAATTTTAAAGGGTACTTGGCAAATGGTGAATAAAAATTACAAAAAATGTATTCTTTTGAAAGTCTGTCCTTGTTCTTTTCTTCCAAATATGGAATATTCTGAGTCCTATTTTAGTATGAAAATGTTGCCCTTGATAAGGGCTGAAATTTATATCATTTGCTTTACAGCTGTCTCTCTTTTTTCTTTCACCTCTCAGGAACTCTTTCCAGTTAACAGACAGAGTGTGGATCATTTTGCTAAATACTTCACTGACGCAGGTCTGAAGGAGCTGTCCGACTTTCTCCGAGTCCAGCAGTCCCTGGGCACGAGGAAGGAACTCCAGAAGGAGCTCCAGGAGCGACTTTCTCAGGAATGCCCAATCAAGGAGGTGGGCAGACAACACTGCTACACACTGGGGTGGGAAGTAGCACGAGCTTTCTGCCCCTTAGGGAGACCTCCCTTTAACTGATTGCTATAAACCTTATCCGCTTGTTCCTACCATTTAAATTAGCTCAGTGGCAAAATACTGATTCCGAACCTTTCATTTTATTACACTCTAGGGTATTCCAGAAATTCATGGGTATTTTCACATAAATGACAATTTTTGCTAGGCTCCTAGGGTTATCAAAATATTTATCTGTCAAATAGATTTGCCCCTTCATGATCCAAGTACTCCATTGTATACGTTCGTCTTGTTGCAGATTATGTAACAAGCTTAAGCATTTAGCCAGTATTTGAAATCAGCACTGGGTATGTATACATATGTGGGATTTTTTTGTTTTGTTTTGTTTTTTCAATTTGAAGAGGAAAAGTTGATTAATTCTGCCTTCACATCGTGATAAAGTACCAGTTGAGCCCAGTGGCATATTTATTCCCAGCAAGGTCAGTGGTTCAAGCTCACCAGTTGCTCCTTGGAAACCCTATACAGGGTCGTTATGGGTCACAACCGACTCGACTGCACTTAACAACAACAGTAGTTGTGTATCCCATAATGTAAACAATGTATCACCTTATAGAGTTATAACAGGTATTGTGTTTTGTTTTGCTTTGGTACACATGCCTGGAGAAAACTTTCTATCAAAATGTTTTTTAAAAAGCATTTATATGGCAATCTAAAAGTTAAATGCTCAACTCCTTTCCTTTTGCTGCTCACTCACACCCTCCTCACCCTCCCTGTGCTCTAAGCCTTGCATGGTACTTACTTAATGTGGTTTAAAGCAGGAGAACTTCAGACTGAAACTATCTAGCAGTTGGGGGTGTTAAAGGAATAAATATTCCACAGTCTCATGGCATTGAAGCCAGCAAGAAGGATAAACTTCCACAAACGTGAACATTTTCCCAGTGACTGGTAGCGTAGTGGTTACGAATCAGGCTGCAAACCTTAAGGTCAGCAGTTCGAAACTACCAGCCGCTCCGCGGGAGAAAAATGAGGCTTTTTACTCCCGTAAAGATTTACACCCTCGGAAACCCTGTACAGGATTGCTATGGGTCAGAACCAACTCAACGGCACTTAACAACAACATACCATACATTGGAGTCCTGGTGTGGCTCTGTGGGTTAATGCGCCAGACTGCAAAGCTGTTTGAATTGCAAAGTCGGTGGTTCAACCTCACCAAATGCTCCTCGGAAACTCTATACGGGTCACTATGGGTCGGAACCGACTCAACAGCACTTCACAACAACAATACCATACATTATAGGTTCTAATCACTTGTTCACTTATGAGTTTCTAACATCTATATATGATCTTGTTTCAAAGGGAAAAAGCCTTCCAAACAAATTTGCTGTAAGCAACATTATTAAGTTGGGCATAGATTCCATCTGTCAGCTTTTAGGGTTAATTTGCATACTTAAATATAATTCTAAGAGAAAATAACCTGCTGGGTGTTACTTAACTGAGAGGTATCCAAAAAAAATTTGCTTTTTCACTTTACTGTTTCTTTATAAATTAAGTTTTTACTGTGACGAAGCTTGAGGACTATGAAAAGTGACAAAGCCTGAGTTATGGAAAATGGGCTTATACAGACTCAAGACATTGAAGTTCAGGAGGCAGGTAACAATTCACAACTGAGTTGCCTTCTTTGAAGCCTAAGGAAGTTGAACTGATTCAAATGGCCCCACACTGCTGGACCCAAAGGGTTTCTGCTTATAAAAGAATAGCACCTAGGAAACAAAGGTTCTTTCTTCCTGTATATTATCCAGCAGTTCCTGGACATAACTAAGCCTATTAATTTATAGACTAAAAGTAAATCTGCTTTGAGAACAAATCCTTGTGGTTTTATTCCTTCTTGCAATCTGAGAATTTGTACTTGGGAGAAACTGAACAGAATTTTTATCTCCTCCAAACCTTTTACTGACAATACAATGAGTGAGGCATGTTGCATTTGCTTATTATCACTCTCTGACCCCCTTTTTCTGTGACTATTAGGTGGTGCTCTATATCAAAGAAGAAATGAAGAGGAATGATCTTCCAGAAACAGCAGTGATTGGACTTCTTTGGACCTGTATCATGAATGCTGTTGAATGGAACAAGAAGGAGGAGCTAGTTGCTGAGCAAGCCCTCAAGCACCTGAAGGTAACAAAGACCTGTCTCAGCAGTCAGGCCAGCTGCAGCTCTAAGAATCGGACAAATGGCTTCCTACTGCAGTTCCCCCAAGGCGTAGATCAAACTTATATTCCCCAATTTTTTCTTGTCAAATTTGCCACTGCCCAAAATGTGAGAACCTCTGACATAGCTAGAGATAAGTTCTTATTTTTTTTTTAAATTTTGTTTTGTTCCATGTAACAACAGTCATCTCACTTCCTCCCTGTGGTTCTTGTTCCCATTTCATTCTCCTTTCTATCCCTTCTCAACTTTGTCCTTAAGTAAATGTTTCCCTTTTGATCTTGGATGGTTGACCATTCCATGGTGAGCATACTTTATTAGTGTTGTGGTTCCCCTATATGCCTATCTACTGCTTGGCTGAATATGAGAAAAAGTCTTTTTTTTTTCTTATTGTTAAAGTAACTCACAAATCGACATTAGAATTTGAAAAGTATCTGAGTGGCAGAAGACATCAGATGGACTATGTTCATCGTGTGTTCTTTTTGCATGGAAATATTTTTATTTTCCTAGAAATTGCCTTCTGTGTATACAGTTTTTTATATTATTATAAATGAATATTGTTATATTGTTAAGACAAGTGAAAGACTTACAGCCTTCCTTCAGAGTTTATTCTTAAATTGGGACATTACTACTGAGCAGAATATACATCAAATACAAATGAAAGATAAACAGTTCTCAGACTTTATAAGAACCGAATGGTGACTAAACTGCAGGGTAGCTTGATTAGAGAATGAGCCTAGGGAGAGATAAGTGCTGAATTAAGCAAATCTTAGAAGAAAATAGATATTCATCAATGACGGGGAGATAAACGAATTTTCAGCAAAGGAGAACAAAAGATCAAAACCATAAGGATGAAATGCCAAAATCACATTCCATAGACATTAATAAAGATCTTACCACCAATGACTTCACTCTAACTCGTTTTCACAATAACCATTAGACTGGTGGTTGATGGTGGTTGTGTGTCATCAAATGGGTTCCAACTCAGGGTGACCCCATAAATGGTTTCTGAGGCAGTAACTCTTTTACAGGAATAGAAAGCCTCATCTTTCAACTGTGGAGCTGCTGGTGGATATGAACTGCTGACCTTGTGGTTAGCAGCCCAACTCCTAATCTATTATGCCACCTTTCCAGTAGACTTTTGTTAAGTGTCATTGAGTCGATTCTGACTCATAGTGATCCTGTATAGGGTTTCCAAAGAGTGGCTGGTGAGCTTGAACTTCTGGCCTTGCATTTCAGGTTGACCTTGCAGTCCAGCACATTAACCCACAGGCCATACCAGTATTCTATTAGACTAGGAACAACAATTATCATCTTTGATAGCGTCAGAATCTCATATTTGGTCTCTTTTTTTAGTGGGTACAACAAAAGAAATCTATTAAGATGCTGGGATAAAAATAATTTATTTTTGTTAGATACAATAATGCAATAAAAAGATAATTCTGATAGTGGGTGTTTTATAAGCAAACCTCTAGATTAGTGTTATAACTCCTCCGATGCACGTAATGGTTTTTACAACCCTGCCCTACTTCTCTCCTAGCAATACGCTCCTCTACTGGCGGTGTTCAGCTCTCAAGGTCAGTCTGAGCTGATTCTCCTCCAGAAGGTCCAGGAATACTGTTACGACAACATCCATTTCATGAAAGCCTTTCAGAAGATTGTGGTTCTCTTTTATAAAGGTATTCAACCATGTTACTCTCCTTCTATGTTTCCGTGTCTTGTTGAAGCACTTTGGCAGGCAAAGCCCAGGGGGTGAGGCAGAGGGTGATATGGGGTACTCTTTATGTGTGGACTGAAAAGATGCTAATCATTGCAGATTTTAGTGAGGCAGGCATATCGCATTGAAGGGGCAGAAAGCATCATAGATACATATATGTTGTTGTTATGTGCCATGGATCAGTTCTGATTCATACGACCCTGTACAGAGTTTTTGAGGCTGTAAATCTTTACGGGAGCAGAAAGCCTCATCTTTCTCCTATGGAACAGCTGGTAGTTTCAAACTGCTGACCTTTAGGTTCCCAGCCCAATTCATAACCACTACTCTACCAGAGCTCCTTATATACATATGCAGACCTAGACCATCCTTTTTAGGCCCCATGACACTTCTCATTGATGCGACTTTCCAGAAGACTGGGGTGATTAACTGGTTAGTGTGTTTTAGGAATGGTGAAAGAATATAATTACATAAATTAATTGAGCCTGGCTTAGAATTGTAACTATAATGACCATCATAAAAATCCAATAGATATCATGAAATTGACATACTGAAATAATTGATCTTTTTACTTCATATTTAGATGTTTGGCCCAGCCATTCTCCTGTTTTGCCAAAGAAATGGCTATTTTTAGCTTTTCACATTTACTGTCTTTTCATTGTATTTATGAGGATTATGTTATCATGACAACTGACATTGCCTTCAATAGTTGAATGCTACTAGGGTTTAAACACATATCAATCTTTATACCTATAGTATATAAAACTACAGTATATAAAAAAGGATCCTGGACTAGTTTTGGGCCAGGTTTATATAATTTTATGGAGGGTAAAAGGAGCACTTACAGAAGGATATGTTTTGAACCTCTGTAAAATGCTTATTCGAGGCGATTGCATAATATCAGACAAAAACACACATAGACACTAGCTATACCTCTGAAAATTGTGACACGTGCCATCGTTTCATTTCCCTTGGATGTGTCAGTGAATAGATATTTTCAATGAGAATTTGGGTATTTGGAATGTCAATGTTTACATTATTTATTAATAGCTATTTTTTTTAATTTAATAATATTTCACATAGGTTTTTAATAGGCCTTCTAGATTCTTCAAATATATACATAATGTCCACAGGTTTGGGGGTAGAAATTTTACTTTTTCAGGTCATGAAGGTAATCAGAAACAATGTTTCTCAAATCAAATTTGTGTTAGGTTTTCTTGGAAATGGTTGTCATATACCAGTGTCCTAAACCTAGGACTCACCAGATGATACTCAAAATGAGTGATCGAAACTAAAGCTAAAGATTATATTGCCAATTTTCAGATGGTACCCAGGAGCCAAGAATGAGACTAATATGGAAAGCCAGTGGCCACAGCTGGCCCCATTTGTAAGACTGGTAGAGAAAACTGTGGGACAAGTTCCACATTTGTTTGGCAATTGTAGGTGGTCAACTTTTCCACAATAAACTAAGAGCTAAAAATATACATTTCACCTTCTTGACATTCAGTATGTATCCAAACCAGTATTTCTTAGCAAAACATTTTTTAAAGTTTTTTTTTTTTCAGACATATTTGTTTAAACCTCATCTACAGTAGCACCCAATTTCATTATTGTACTTGTTTCATAAAAGAATAAGCAAATCACTTCTTATTGGTAATGGCATCTAGATGGCACATATACTGTCATAATACTCTTTAAATTTCTCAGTTAGCCACTAATTCCAGCGTCCTTCCCCATTATACTTCCTGTAATAACTGACAAGGTAGCAAAACTAGCTGCTGTGAATAGCAGGGTCATTGATGGTGTACAGGTTCCATTGATGCTTCCAGACTGATAGACTGAGAAGAAGGGGGGGGAGGGCATTTCTGAAAACAGAACACTGTCTGATACAGTGTCAGAAGGTGAGCCCCTAATGTTGGAAGACACTCCTTTCCTCAAAAAAAATGACTCAATGGACTCAATGGAATGTGGAAATCATCGAACAATATCATTAATATCATAAGTAAAATTTTGCTGAAGATAATTTTTTTTTAAATGGTTGCAGTGGTCCATCAACAGGGAGCTGCCAAAAATTCAAGCCATTTTCAGAAGAAGACATGGAACGAGGGATGTCATTGGCTGAAACCAGAGAATACAAGAAAGATACTTATTTGTACTTTATTGCCTATGCAGAAATGTATAAAGTATGTATGTGGATCATAACATCTATGGATGATACTGCAAAGAATGGGTATTTCGGGACACTTACTTGTGCTCATGAGCAATCTGTAAATAAACCAAGAAACAGTTGTTAGAACAGAACAAGGGGATACTGAATGGTTTAAAATCAGGAAAAGTGTGTGCCAGGGTTGTGTCCTTTTATCACATTTAATCTGTATGCTGAACAGACATTCAGAGAAACTGGATTGTATGAACAAGAAAATGGCATCAGGATTGGAGAAAGACTCGTTAACAACCTGTGATGTGCAGATGACACAACTTTGCTTACTGAAAGTGAAGAGGACTTGAAGTACTTACTGATGATGATCAAAGATTGCAGCTTACAGTACAGATTGCACCTCAGTGTAAAGGAAATGAAATGTCTGACACTGGACCAATAAATGACTTCATGTTAAATCGAGAAACAATTGAAGTTCTCAAAGATTTCATTTTACTTGGATCCACAATCAACATTCATAGAAACAGCAATCAAGCAATCAAATTACATAATGAATTATGCAAATCTGCTCCAACAAAAAACCTCTTTAAAATGTTAAAGAGCAAAGTGGTCATTTTGAGGACTAAGGTGTGCCTGAACCAAGCGATGGTACTTTCAGTCACATCCTATGCATGTGAAAATTGGATAATGAATAAGAAACACCAGAGAAAAAATGATGCATTTGAATTACGGTGTTTGGGAAGAACATTGAAGGTACCATGAGCTGCCGGAAGAAGAAACAAATCTGTTTTGGAAGAAGTACAGCCAGACTGCTCCTTTGAAGTGAAAATGGTAAGACTTGGTCTTGCCGGAGGGACCAGTCCCTGGAGAAGGACATCATGCTAGGTAAAATAGAAGAAGGTCAGCAGAAAAGGGAATGACACACAATGAGATGGACTGACACAGTGGCAGCAGCAGTGGGCTTAAGGATGACAATATGAGGATGGTTCAGGACCAGGCAGCATTTTCTTCTGTCGTGCTGTGTTAGAACTGACTCAATGGCACCTAACAACATTCATTAGCCCGAATGTTAAAGAACACGGACTGGAAATAAGAAAATAGCCAGGAAGTAGGCAGCACAAAGTGAAAAGAAAATGCGTTGGCACGTCCTTTGGTCACTAATTAATTAGTTAATTAGTTTTAAATAACTAATTATTTAAATGACTTAGAACCAGTGTACAGCATAATGTAACACTGCAAAGTTAGCAAAGGCTTGCCAAGGAAACATAGGAAGGGTAAGTGTCAACATCATTTTTTTCTGGCTTAGTAAATATTCTAGATAAAACCGAAATCACTTTTTTTTTTTTTTAATGGAAGTCTAGTGTATATCACTGAAGTTTTAAAAGTAATTGGAAATTTCATGGTTTTATAAAATTATAAGTACAGTCTGTTATTTCTGAAAGAAATAATTACATGTTTGCTCTTGAGAACATGGAACCTCCATGGGACGCTTGTTCTATTCCACCATTGAGGTTGTTACTGTGTTTACCTTCTTTTTTTATACTGGTTTCTACCTTGACTATAGTTTGTCCAACAAACACCTGTGAAGTAGAAGATCTATATTTGATTTGTTTTTATAAGAAAAAGAACTTGTTCTTTTTTTTATATTTTATATCCCTAGAAAGGCTTTGAAGAGTAGTATACTTTAATGTACTTTTCTCACCTTAGTATGCCCAAGATCAACCAGAGAGCCTCTTAATGCAGATTTCCTAGGGATTCTGATTCAGCGGGTCTAGGAAGTGACCTGAGAATTTACATTTCTAACAAGCTTCCAAGTAGGTGATGCTCTGATCCTTGGTCCCAATCCACTGATCTAAAGGGTAATGAATGCCAGTAGTAAAAAAATTCTATGAATTACAGTACTATGTAAAGGTTACAGTAATATAGTTAAGATTATGTTGTTGCTGTTAATTGTCAGCGAGTCAGTTCTGACCCATAGCGACTCTGTATAGGGTTCCAAGGAGTGGCTGGTAAGCTTGTACCACCAACCTTGCAGTTCAAATGGCTTTGCAGTCTGGCGCATTAACCCACAGTGCCACACCAGTCTCATTAATTCTGTGTGTAAATAATTATTTTTTTTTAATTTCACAAATACCAGTTAGAATTTTTTTCTTTTTTACTTCTTTTACTTAATGAAGTCCAAATTGCTTTAAGGATATGTTTCCTCCTTGAAGCAATTTTTTTAAAATGAAGAATAGACATGCATAGTAGCAAAGTTTATTAGTGATTACCAGGGGCTAGGGAGAGAAAGAAATGAGAAGTTACTACTTAAGGGGTATTGATTTTCTCTTTGAAGTAATGAAGACTTTTGAAATGGATAACATTGTGCATGCAATTGGTCCCACTGAACTGCATATTAAAAATGTTTAAAATGGCAAATTTTATGTTACATAGATACTCCTCAGTTTACGATGTCCTAAGTTAACTCTGGGAGTCTTGGTGTGGCGCTGTGGGTTGATGTGTCAGACTGCAAAGCCATTTGAACTGCAAGGTTGGTGGTTCAAGCTCACCAGCTACACCTTGGAAACCCTATATATACATGGTCGCTGTGGGTCGGAATCAACTCAACGGCACTTAACAACAAGTCAGCTCTGAGTACTTTTTTTTTTTTTTTTCATTGTTATTACCATTTCTTCTCAGTATCTGTGAATACAATCTATGAACATTTGGGAGTGAATATCAGAATAACTTCTGTCAATTATTCATTACAACATTTTGTTAGTGGTTAGGTACCAATGAGTCATTTGACTTAGAACCAGTGTACAGCATAATGTAACACTGCCTAGTGCTGTACCATCTTCACAATTATTTCCATGTTTGAATCCATTGTTACAGTAACTGTAGCCATCTTATTGACAGTCTTCCTCTATTTTTCCTTGACCCTTTACTTTACCAAGCATGATGTTTTTTTCTAAGGACTGGTTCTTCCTAAAAACATGTTCAAAATATATGAGACAAAGTTTTCCCATCTTGCTTCCAAGGATCATTCTGATGGTACTTTTTCTAAGATAGATTGTTTATTCTTTTGGCAGACTATGATGTATTCAGTAATCTTTGCCAACACCATAATTCAAAGGCATCTATTCTTCTTCAGTCTCCCTTACTTATTGTCCAGTTCTCATACACATGTGAGGTGATTGAAAATACAGTGAATCAGGTCAGGGACACCTTAGTGCTGACATCTTTGCTTTTTCCCACCTTAAAGTTGTCTTTAGCAACAGATTTACCCGTTGGAAAACATCGCTTGATTTCTTGACAATTACTTCCAAGGGCTTTGATTTTTGCATCCAATTAAAATGAGAGCCTTGGCAACTTCAATATTTTTTGTTTATCATGTTGTTTGTTTATTGGTCTGGGTTGTGAGGATTTTTGGTTTCTTTATGTTGCAGTGTAATCAATATTGAAACCTATTGTCTTTGATCTTCATCTTAAGTGCTTCAAGTCCTCTTCACTTTCAACAAGCCAAGGTTGTGTCAGGTTGTTGTTGAGTTGTATATCACAGGTTGTTAGTGAGTCTTCCTCCAATCCTGATGCCGTGTTCTTCATGTAGTCCAGCATCTGTGATAATGTGCTCAGTAGACAGGTTGAATAAATACCGTGAAAGCGTATAACCCTGATGCACACCTTTCCTGATTTTAAACTACACAGCATCATCTTGTTCTTTTCTCACAACTGCCTCTTAATCTTTCTACAGGTTTTCCATGAGCACAATTGAGTGGTCTGGAATGCCCATGCTTTGCAATGTTACACATAATTTGTAATGTGATTTTTTTGTTTGTTTTGATTTGCAACAGTGTATCTACTCCCCCCCCCCCCCCCCTGGCTATATTTTGTGATTCTAAAAAATCAAATATTGATATTACTCAGACTTCTGAAATAAACAAGGAAAAATGCTCCAAACCTCAAAAAACATTAAAAAAAAAAAAAACAAAAAAAAAACACAGATGGTTTTAAGTGCAGTTTGTCATAATACAAACACATCACAAGTTGGAGACTTCTGTATATATTTTACCACAGTACGGTTATGAAAATGAGAACAAAACCATTTTTAATATCTTTCACTTACGTGTGTGACTGCACACATACACACTTTTCTCACATTTCCAGAGCTAATAGATAACATAAATTTGAGGGTGTGTCTCTGTGAAAACCATGTGGGGGCCATGTCTGAATTCCTTTACAAGTTCAAGAGAGTCAAACTAAACATCAGTTCAAGTTTGAGTTCTATGAAGCAGAGGTCAGACATGTCTCAAACCAAAACCTTCTTTAACCTGTTCTGACACTAACCATCCCTCCTAGAGCACCGTCTGCTTTACATCTGGGTTTGATAATCCATTGCAA
This sequence comes from Chrysochloris asiatica, assembly GCF_000296735.1. Lineage (NCBI taxonomy): Eukaryota > Metazoa > Chordata > Mammalia > Afrosoricida > Chrysochloridae > Chrysochloris > Chrysochloris asiatica. The sequence goes on along the minus strand of NW_006408524.1, from coordinate 38,085,119 downwards.
TAGCCACACATAAACTCATAACAATATTCACATTTATGGGGTTTATTAGGGAAGTGGACAGGATGCAATTCAGAATCAGAAAGGAAGCAGTTCTCCAATCAGGCATGGCTCTTGTGTGCCTTACTGCAGGCCAAGCCTACTCTTGTCTTCGGACTCTCAGCCACGTGGCTCCACAGTCTCTGCCCTGCTCAGACAAGTGTTACCAAGCTCCTTTTGTTGTTTATTGTTGTTAGGTGCCATCAAGTTGGTACTGACTCATAGCAACCTTATGCATAGCAGAACAAAACACTATAGTCAGTCTATAAATGCCAAATGTACAATCTGCAAGCCAGTCTTTTAACTGTAGGCATACAGCGTTACTCAGTCCATAGGCCTATAAGCCTGCAGCTGCCCCATGTCTCTGCCTCGACCACAATCTATCCTTTTCTAAGTAGGGATCTCACACTCCACTCATGCTCGTTCTTGATGGTTCTGGGATTGACCATTCTTGCTTCTGAAATGGCTCTCCTTTTTAACTGTTAAATTTAGGATGGCAAACCTAACTAATCCCAGCTGTAGAGTCCTAAATATCTAAGATGTTTACCTGTGCTTTATTGACTATGCAAAGGCTTTTGATTGTGTGGGTCATGACAAGCTATGGACAACATTGTAAAGTATGAGTATTCCAGAACACTTAATTGTATTCATGAGGAATCTGTACATGGACCAAGAAGCAGTTGTTCGAACAGAACATGGGAACACTGAATGTTTTAAAATTAAGAAAGGTGTGCAACAGGGTTGTTTTTCACCATACTTATTCAACCTGTATGCTGAGCAAATAATCCTAGAAGCTGGGTTATATGAAGAAAAATGTGGCATCCGAATTAGAGGAAGTCTCATTAACAACTTGAGATATGCAGATGATACAACCTGGCTTGCTGAAAGTGAAGAGGACTTAAAATACTTACTGATGAAGATCAAAGAGTACAGCCTTTAGTATGGATTCCATCTCAATGTAAAGAAAACAAAAATCCTCACCACTGGACCAATAAACAACATTCTTATCAACAAAGAAAACATTGAAGTAGTCAAGGACTTCATTCTTCTTGCATCAACTGTCAACACTCACAGAAGCAGCAGTCAAGAAATCAGACGACATACTGCATTAGGCAAATCTGCTGCACAAAACCTTTTTAAAGTGTTGAAGAGCAAAAATGCCAGCTTGAGGACTAAGGTGTGCCTGACCCAAGCCATGGTGTTTTCAATAACCTCATATGCATGTGAAAGCTGGACAGTGAATAAGGAAGACTGTAGAAGAATTGATGCTTTTAAGTTATGGTGTTGGAGGAGAATATTGGAAGTGCCATGGGCTGCCAAAAGAACCAATAGATCTGTGTTGGAAGAAGTGCAGCTAGAATGCTCTTTGGAGGCCAGGATGGCCAAATGTGGTCTGTCATACTTTTGGACATATTGTCAGGAGGGATCAGTAGCTGGAAAAGGATATCATGTTTAGTAAGGTGGAGGGTCAGAGAACAAGAGAAAGACCCCCAACGAGATGGATTGGCAAAGTGGCAGCATCAATGGGCTCAAACATGGCAACAATTGTGAGGTTGGCCCAGGATCGGGCAGTGTTTAGTTCTGTTGTGCATAGGGTCGCTGTGAGTTGCTACTGACTCGATGGCACCTAACAACAAGTCACTTAGTGGGAATTAAGAAGACGTTGGATGGAAAAGTGAGATCAAGTAAACCCCAATGTGTCACAGTCTCTTCAACAAACTTAATTATTTAAGTGAACACCACGATGGAAAGAATTTTTGCATCTTTTCTATAAGTGACAGTGCAATAAAAATGAATAACCCTTAAATATTGCTATATTAAAGCACCCTAGTGGCAATGTAAGATACGCACTGGACTTCTAACCATGGGTCAGCAGCTCAAACCACCAGTCATCTCACAGGAAAAGGCTTCTGCTCCTGTAAAGACTTACAGCCTCAGAAACCATATACAAGGCACTCTGAGTTGCAATCAATCAGATGGCAATGAGTTTGGTTGCTTAAGAATGCTTTTTAATAATAAAAGTGTCAATTAGTCATAGTGAAGATTCACTTTTTGTAATAAAATCTAAATTTTATATACACACACTTAAGGGGACTTCAAAAAAGTTCATGGAAAAATAAAATTAAGGGAATGGAATGTTTCCAGGAAATTTTTGAAGATTGCTTCTTGTATGTTTGTGTGTATTTATATGTTTCTAAGGCAGTAAGTAAAATAGGGAAGTTCATCACTAACTTTTAAACATGACGTATTTTTTCTTTTTTCTTCTAAAGACAAATGGTGTATTCTCAGGATGTAGTTCTGAAAGATAGAAATCTACCTTTATTGTTACTGGTATCTGTCATCGGTTTTCGTATAAAAACATTTTTGTTAGGTTGAATTCTGTCCCTTGTGCAAAGTGTTCTAAAGAGTTTCTTATTCATCTTCTAATAAGAGATGAGTGCCCTTCTCAGCTCATTTCCCATCATAATTAGGGCAAATTATCTTTGTCTTCTATCTTTATGTGACATTTCTAATCAAAAACACTGAATTCCCTAATTTCTAAGTGGCATAGTGTTTATACTTAAATATAAAAATTATGTAAAACTTTGCAGTTTTCAAGTCACTTTTACAATCTTGTCTCTTTGATCCTCTTGCCATCTAAAAATTTAGAATAGAACTGTACACATGAGAATTTAATTTTTAATGTCAAATTAATGAATTTTTCCATTATACATTTTCTGAATTCATACCATATGGCAAGTCTGATGTTAACTGTTGGAATTAAGATGATGAGAAAAATTGTGTCTGGTTTCCTATATTTCCAACTTTTGAAGGAAACCAAGGATTCTAGTTACTGTGTCCATGACTAAAATAAGCCTCATACAGGGATGACCAAGTGTGGCCCTCAAGTTAATGCATCAGACTGAAAATTTGGTTTGATCTGCAAGGTCAGCAGTTCACGTTCACCAGCCACTCCTTGGAAACCCTGTTTCCAACAACAACAACTGAGTTATATGCCCTTCCGCCTTTCTACGGTCTCGGAGTTGTTGTTGTTCAGTGCCCTCGAGTCAGTTCTGACCCACAGGAACCCTGTATGGGGTTTCCGAGGAGCAGCTGGTGAGCTTGAACCGCCGACCTTGCAGTTCAAATGGCTTTGCATGGGACCGCAGTATTTCACCAGAAACCTTGAAAAATTGGCCAGATAGAAGGTAGAAAAATATATTCAAATCTGAAGCCATTTTAAGTACAGTGGTAAAATGTCTTCCTTTGTTATTGTACTTGCGTTTATACTCTATGTACCGATTAGTCATTTCTGGAAGATCTGAATAAAAATATATTGCTGTCCCAGTTTTAATTAATTCCCTCTGAGTGGTATGAAATAAAAACAAAAAAACCTTATCACCTCTTCTTTATTCCTTAGGAAGTAAGAATCTCATCTCCGATGACTTTTCACTAAACTGATGTTGAGTTTTTTATTAACTTTTTGGATGCCTATGCTTTACTCCATATGTAGCCCTGTATAGTTGCTAATGTCCCTTCTTTATCAGGCAATAAATATAAATATTTCTTTCCTGATATAAGAAATACAGTTTTCTCATTAATGCATCAAATATTTATTACTGAACTGGGTTCTTAACGATAGAAAACTCAACTTTGCAAGTACATGACAATTTGTGAAATTTCCAGCAAACAGTGCCATTTGATGGGCCTTACCCAAATGTCCTTTTCTCAAGCACTGCCACTGGCAGGTATTGGAGGATTTGCCAGGCCTCTTTCCGACTATATGGGGCAATAAAATTGAGAAGTGAATTCTTCACCTTCAGAAGGAAAATGTCAAGACAAATAACATCACCACACTGCAATCTTAAGCAATTTTCCAAAGTGTTCTGTATATCATCCCTATTCCAGTAGGGTATGGAGATAAAGTAGACTTTCCCTTTCATTCTTGTCACATTTTTTTTTTTTTCAAATTCTTTTTCTTTTATAACAATAACTAGTTCAATAGTACATACATATTAATCTGTAAGCTAATATATATATATAATGTTGTTGTTAAGTGCCGTGGAGTTGGTTCCGACTCATAGTGACCCTGTACAGGGTTTCTGAGGCTATAAATCTTTACAGGAGCAGAATGCCTCATCTTTCTCCCTCGGAACCGCTGGTAGTTTCGAACTGCTGACCTTGCGGTTCACAGCCCGAATCGTAACCACTACGCTACCAGAGTCATACATATATATATATATATATATACTGAGTGTGTTGTTGTTAAGTGCTGTCAAGTCAATTCCAACCCATAGCAACACTGTATAGGGTTTCCAAGGAGCAGCTGGTGAGCTTGAACCACCGATCTTACAGTTCAAACAACTTTGCAGTCTGATGCATTAGCCCACAGCACCACGCCAGTATACATGCTCAAAACTGTCTTACTTATGTACCAAATTGCTTTATCATATTGGCAAGTTAACATAACGTTTCTCTTTTATCCTTCCTCCCTCACCTCTTTTGTGAAAGGTGGGCTTTGATAACAAGTGGGTGGTAAATGCTCTCATCATTCAGAGCAGAGTGAGGAATAAAAAGAGGAAACCTGAAAAGAGGAAGTTAAGAGTAATCCTAAAGGACTTCTGAGTACAATTATAAATAAATTATCCTGGGTCTCTTCCTTCTTTTACAAAGCTATAGGATAAGCATTGGACCACAGGTCAGTGGTTCAGACTCACCAGCAGCTCCTCAGAAACCCTATGCAGGGTCACTATGAGCTGGAACTGACTTGACAGCACTTAAAAACTACAACAACAAAAATTACAGTTAAACTATAAAAATCCTTTTATATCTTCTAAAACCAATCATGTCAATTTTGGGTCAATTCAGTCTGTTGAATTTAATCCAGGAGCCTTTTATAAGAACCAATGATTGTTGGAAATAATGGAGGCACGGTTTTTGTTATGAAAAAGATCAGAGATGTTTTGAATGACAGCACTAAATTACTTTCTCATTTTCATAAATCATCCCATGGATTCATCAGTGTTCGTAATGGATAGGGCATGCATTAGGGACTGTAACAATTTGTTGGGGTTTTTTTTTTTCAAATCTGTTTGCTATCTCATTTCCGGCTCCCGAATCCCCAAAGACAATCATTAAAAACTGGCAGACAATGTAGACATTGTATGTATGTTGTTTTCATATTCCCCTTCTTATTCACAGCATTTAAAATTTTAAATTAATAGTAATTAAGGGTATCCAAGCGTAGTGGTATGGAGTCCTGGTGTGGCACTGTGGGTTAATGCACCAGACTGCAAAGCCGTTTGAACTGCAAGATGGGCGGGTCAAGCTCACCAGTCACTCCTCGGGGTCGCTATGGGTCGGAACCGACGCGACGACACTTAACAACAACAACAACATGCGTACTGGTTACGAATCAGGCTGCGAACCTTAAGGTCGGTAGTTTGAAACTACCAGCCGTCCCGCGAGAGAAAGATGAGGCTTTCTGCTCCGGTAAAGATTTACAGCCTCGGAAACCCTGTACAGGGTCGGTATGGGTTGGAATTGACTCTACAGCACTTAACAACGACAACAATGAACAGTTGGGGAGCACAGTGGCTTCATAGGATAATCACTGGATTGGGAAAAGTTCGAGTCTGCCAGTCGCTCCTCAGGAGAAATATGGGGTTTCCTGATACAGCAAGATTTAAAAGTCTCTGAAACCCTATTCAGGGTCACTGTGCATCAGAACTGACTCTGAAGGTACTTAACAAGAATAGCTGTGGGATTTAGAGTTTGAGGTAATAGGTAGCACTTATTTGTTAAAAGCCTGTAGGAAATCGAATACCTCACATTATACTTCTGATTTAGGAGAGTATGCTATAGGATTTCCAGCCCGACTTTTGGTTGTGTGTTTATTGATCCCACCTCACATCCAGGAAGCTATCTGTATATTTAATTATTGGTTGCATTATTGCATCTGAATTATCAACTGTTTTATTTTAATTTGTCCTTTTCTCCTAAAAAAGAAAATTCCTTTAAAAGACCAGTTATTTGAGAGTTCTGTGTAATCAAGATGTGGTTGAACTTGGCAAGACACTGAGTGTTCTGACGAGCTGGGAATGCTGATTCATTTGCAGTAGTACAGTAAGAGATTGCCAAGCCTGGTTAGGACTGAGAGGCTTGTATGACATCATATTTGATGAGTTTTATCTTATCATCAATCATCACTAAAAGCACTTACTCAGCTAATCTCTAAAATGTAATACTGTGCGCCATGGAATGGCACTTGTTCCTATTTTTGGGTTTTCAGATATGGATTTATTTTATATCAGTACTTTTCACATTAAAAGATATATTTTTTTTAACTATAAAGCATGCAAGTGTCTTAAAATATAACAATTACGTATTGACTTTGAAATCTTTTATCTGAAATTTTAGCTGACGTCCTGAGTGAAGAAGCGATATTGAAATGGTACAAAGAAGCACATGTTGCCAAAGGCAAAAGTGTTTTTCTTGACCAGATGAAGAAATTTGTTGAATGGTTACAAAACGCAGAAGAAGGTATGATTCCATTTAACAATTTTAGCAGTCGTTTAGAAAATAGTTCCTTATTATACTACCTTTTTCACAGATTTTTGAGGGTCTTCTCTATCAAACATTTTGTCTTATATGAACATTTTTCCCCTTTTGAAATCAAAACAATATAATTTTCAACATGGTTAAAAAAATTTTCTTAAATTATTAACCCTCAAGAAGGACCAAGAATAAGGCCTAATCAACACGTGTAAAAGGAAAGAAAAAAGTGCATTGACATAATTACATATCTGGAATTTTATAGACTTTTATAACATCTTTTACCAGTTGACCAACACTTAAAATGGGAACGCAGTGTAGAAGCATATAATGGATAACAGTGATTCCAACCAAGAATTAAAAGTTCATTTTAGATGCTCCAAAAGAGTGTTTTATATATTTTTTAATAGTATAAGGAAGTTTCAAAAAGTTTGTTGAAAAATTCCATTATCTTTTAATCTTTTAATTCCATTTCTCCAAGAACTTTTTGAAGCCACCTCATATACATGGGCATGTTGCATTTTTAGAAAGGCACCCTTTATTTTACAGCAAAAAGGAACAAACGTTTGCTATCTACTCTCATATCTCTATCTCTTTTCTAGTAAATGGATGCCTAGGATTAAACTTTCATGTGTGTGTGTAGGTACTGGGGAAGGGTGGATGAAGGGAAAGGACATATTTTTAAATTGTTACTGGAAACTCTTTCATGAATTTTTTTTTTTTTTTTCTTTAAGCTGCCTAAGAAAAAATACTTTTCTCTCTCTCTTCTAGAGTCTGAATCAGAAGGTGAGGAGAATTAGATGCTCAACAAAGCACAATACCTAGGTTGTCACACAACACTTTCTTGATTGGGAATGCTGAACCATTTGGGAAGAGAAACTTGGCTTCTGTTTTCACAAAGGAAAAAAAAAATAGGATAGTATTCCCTTGTGCAGAGGGGGAAATTGGTTTTGTTTTTGTTTTGTTTTTAAATGGAGCCCTGAGGCATCAGATTTTATACTTGGGACTCTACCTCTCACTATCTGCTAACTTAAAGCCATTCAACAAGGAGTCAAATAGGAATCTGAGGTTAAATACTAAACAGACTCCTCTTTTTTAGCTGTGTTTTTCAGGTACTGTGTGGTGAATGCCCCACTGGTGTCTAACAGGGCCATTTTGGTAGTGTGTATCTGCTTGTGTATGTGATTTGACAAACCAGTTTTTTAAAATAAATGGCTTTTTAAAAATCTGGGTTTATATTCTCTGAGTTTTTGCTTCTTTATCCTGTATGAGTTCTTACAGAGCCAGTATTCCACCATCATTCCCTTATTCTGTCTAGAGTGTTTAATTGAAAACATGAAAATATTAATTAAAAAACAAACTTGTCCAATTAATTTGATGCATGCTGACTTTGCCAGTTAGGATACAGTAGAAATATTCTTTCTGTAAATTGAAGAAGTTAAATCTACATCTCTAATTTTTTGACAAAAACAAATTTAACAATAACATTTTTAAATCACATTCAATTTAGTATAAAACATTTGTGACATGTTTTAAACTTTAAAAAATAGCTATTAATAAATAATGTAAACATTTACATTCCAAATACAAAAGAGATTAAACAAGCAAGTTGTTGTTATGTGCCTGGAGTCGACTCATAGTGACCCTGTACAGGGTTTCTGAGGCTGTAAATCTTTATAGGAGCAGAAAGCCTCATCTTTCTCCTGCGGAACAGCTGGTAGTTTCAAACTGCTGACCCTGAGGTTCGCAGCCCAATTCGTAGCCACTATGCTACCAGAGGAAGCACAGAAATGGGAAGAGATGCCAAGTCACCTGACGACTGCCCAGAAGCAGAAACTCTCCTTACCTTCTTCCAGAGTTGGCAAAGAATGCCTTCCCCTAAAGCCAGCATCCTAAATTGTCAGAAAATAAATTTCTTCTTGTTACATACCACCACTCGTCGTATTTCTGTTATAGTAGCACTAGATAACAAATTCAGAAATGTCTTTGAGGAGAGTAGTTAAATTACAACGAACCCATTTCAGAGAACTCTGTTAAAGGGAATGAGGTAGACAAAGAAGATGGTTAATAATATATCATTAAGATAAAAAACACAAGTTAGAAAGTACATTTTTCCACTAAAGCTGTGTATATATATAAATGCCTTTATAAATATAAAAGGAATTGTTATTAAAGTACCGTGGAGTCGGTTCCGACTCATAGTGACCCTGAACAGGGTTTCTGAGGCTGTAACTCTTTACGGGAGCAGAAAGCCTC
>NW_006408524.1:38054415-38076015 GCF_000296735.1 Chrysochloris asiatica | reverse complement strand
AAAATTTTAAAAGATTTTGGAAGAAACAAAATATATAATATTTTACCACAGAGAGGAAAATTTCTAATGTTTTTATATGTTTACAAATATGGGTTTAATTCTTTCAAAAACTAAGTCCATTTGCTACCAGTTTTATTTCCTGTTTTTTTAATTGTATTTTAAACATTTTCCTAAGTCAATAATTGCTCCTTTTAAAACAATGTTCTTTGTTTTGTATTTTTGTTACAAATGAAGTATAGTTTATTTAATTATTCCTTTAGTGTTGAGCATAAAGTACTTTAGAAAACAAAAACATTTTATTGTGAATTGAGTAAAGGCTTACAGAGCAGATCATCTGTTTTCAGTCAACAAATCATCCATTTCATTTCATCTTAATAATTGCAATCTCCTCCATGTAACATCAGTTATCCCACTTCTTCCTATGATTCTTGGTTCCATTCAACCTTCCCTTCCAACCTTCCTGAATTTTATCCTTAAGTAAATGCTGCCCTTTTGATCTTGAATGGTTAACATCTCCATGGTGTACATACATACATCCCTAGTGTTCTTGCCTGCCCTCAAACTCCATATACCTATCTATTGCTTGAATAAAAATTGAGCCTCAGGGGAATTCAGTTCCAGATCTAAGGGTGACGAAGAGCCATAGTCTCAGAGTTCCTCCAGAGTCTCTCTGACCAGTAGTAAGAATGGTGGTCTTTTTATTATTATTATTATTAATATTATTATTATTTTGAGTTTTGTTCTACATTTTCTCCCACTCTATCAGGACCTTGTAACATAACCTCCCTGAACAGTGGGTAGGGGTAGCAGATACCTTCTAGTTCTTGTCACAAGATCATGGAGACTGATGTTCATGTGTTTCATTTGTCCATTGGACTAATTGATTCCAAGCATCTTCAGTTTTCAGTAACAGTAGCTCCTTAGATGGCTGCTCACAAAAGTAGGACAGAACACCTAGGATTATGCTATGCCAGTTGACACGATACTATGATCCTGCGCCGCCAGGCCCAGCAATTCATTCATTCAAGGTGTTTGGTAATGTCCATGAAGTTGTTATAATTTTGTCCCCTGTATGCATAGGTACTTTTGTTTTTAAAAATAACTGCAAAAAAATTTTTTTACATAAATATTTTTGTTCATCTGTGAACTCTTGGTGTGGAACTATAGGATCAGCACTGGACTGAGCCACACAGTCAGCAGTTCAAACCCACATGCTCATTGGAAACCCTATATGGGGTCGCTATGAGTCAGAATCGACTCGATGTCACTTTGTAACAATAACAACAATGGTTATTCAGAAGAAAAGAAGAAAGGAATTTGGGTCAGAAGGCTGGAACTCATAGTGACCCTAATGTAGAGCAGAACAAATCACTGCCTGGTCCTGTGTTGTGTCATCAGGGTACTTGCTGCCATTGTTTCAGCTGCCATGTCAATCCATTTCATTGAGGGTCTTCCTCTTTTTTGCTGACCCTCTACTTTATCAAGTATAATGTCTTTCTCCAGAATCTGGCCCCTCCTGATAACATGTCCAAAGTATGAGAGATGAAGTGCTGCCATCCTCACATCTAAGGAGCATTTTGACTGTATTTCTTACCAGACAGATTTATTCTTTCTTTTAGTGCATGCAGTATTCTTTGCCAACACTATCATTCAAGGGCATTAATTCTTCAGTCATCCTTATTCACTGTCCAACTTATGTAGTGAGATTTGGTCCATGTGAAGCAAATGGTTTGGATCAGTCACACCTTAATTCTCAAGGTGACACCTTTTAGGGCATAGTTCAAGGAAATATTTCATAGCAAATGAGAAAAAATTATCTATTAACCTCTGAAAATCTGAATGTGGAGAACTTCTAAAATTTCAAAATTATGACTTATAAAACGGAGAGGGGAAGAACATAAACTCTTTCATTTCAAGCCAAACAACTAGCATTAAGGAAACATGCCTCGACATGACAATAGAATCATTTGATTTTAACCAGTGTGCCACATTTCCAAAATTCTTCCTCGGCTCAGACTGGTTCAGTGACTAACGTCACTTTCTCCAAATTGCACCTATTAGGTTTCTGCTCTCTGTATACTGAGAAATGGTAGGCTTCAAACTCACTCCTGCTCAGTACCCACACACTGCCATGGACATTCACTTGGAGAAAAGATGGCAGTAAAATGTTTCTGAGAAAAGCTTCTTTTCAGAGTTCGTTTTTACATATTTAGCGTCATTTTTTTGTGCGTATATGACTTTTAACTATTTATTGACATATAACATGTTGTTAAGTGCCATTGAGTCAGTTCCAATTCAGAGTTATCCTGTCTAGGGTTTTCAAGGAGCAGCTGGTGGATTAGAACTGCCTACCTTGTGGTTCAAGTCCAGTGCTGATCCTACAGTGCCACATCAGAACTCCATATAACATATGTTGTTGTTAAGTGCCTTCAAGTCGGTTCTGACTAATTGTTGTTGTCAGGTGCCATCGAGTCGGAACCGACTCATAGCGACCCCATGCACAGCAGAACGAAACAACGTCCAATCCTGGGCCAACCTCACTACCGCTGCCACACTTGAGCCCATCAATGATGCTACCTGGCTGATCCATCTCATTGGGGGTCTTCCTCTCTTTCTCTGACCCTCCATCTTACCCAGCATGACATCTTTCTCTAGCAACTGTTCCCTCCTGACAATATGTCCTAAGTATGAGAGACGAAGTTTAGCCACCTTGGCCTCCAAGGAGAACTCTGGCTGCACCTCATCCAAAACAGATCTATTGGTTCTTTTGGCAGTCCATGGCACTTTCAGTATTCTCCTCCAACACCACAACTCAAAGGCATCAATTCTTCTACGATCTTCCTTATTCACTGTCCAGCTTTCGCATCCATATGAGGTTATTGAAAATACCATGGCTTGGGTCAGGCGCACCTTAGTCCTCAAGCTGACATCTTTGCTCTTCAATGTTTTAAAAAGTTCCTGTGCAACAGATTTGCCCAATGCAATATGTCATCAGATCTCTTGACTGCTGCTTCTGTGAGTGTTGATAGTTGATCCAAGAAGAATGAAGTCCTTGACAACTTCAATCTATTCTCCGTTGATAAGAATGTTTTTTATTGGTCTAGTGGTGAGGATTTTTGTTTTCTTGACATTGACATAGTGACCCTTTATAGAACTTCTTAACAGCATAGATTTGTTGTTTGTGTTTTAGATAACTTGTATATGTAGTACTCATTAGCTTATGCCTTCAACTTTGTTTTGTTTTTCTTTGTGTATAGTTCCTTTCTGGTATGTGCTTAAGGAGACACAGTGGAACTACAAATAATATTACCCAACTCTTTCAGCAAGACCAAATGAAATATGACAACATTTTTTTTTTCAATGCCCTATTTTTTTTTTCCCGAATAATTCATGGGCACATACATATTTTTCAAGATATTTTTGGAATAAATGTTTTCCCTCATGGTGGTGGTGGCGTGCCGTGGAATCTGTTCCAACTCATAGTGACCTCTCATAGGGTTTCTGAGACTAAATCTTTACAGGAGCGGAAAGCCTCATGTTTCTGCTGCCAAACAGCTGGTAGTTTCAAAACCGCTGCCTTTAAGGTTCGCAGCCCAACTCGTAACCACTATGCTACCAGAGCTCCTTCAATTCCATAAGTTTAAAGCTAGATGAATAAAAACACTCCTTTATAAACCACCTGTATAGGGTTTCCAAGGCTGTAAATTTTTATGGAAACAGAAAGCTTCATCTTTCTCCCATTGAGTGGCTGGTAGATTCGAACTGCTGTTAGCAATCCAACTCCTAACCCACTATGTTACCAGGGCTACTTTTTTCCTCCTAGTTGTAGTTAAGTGCTGTCAAGTTGGTTCCCACTCACAGTGACCCTGTATAGGATTTCTGAGGAGTGGCTGGTGACTTTGAACCACTGACCTTGTGGTTATGAGAAATTCTCAAAATAGTCCATCTTCAGAAATATAAAGGAATCATGAGATTGCTAGACCAGCCAGACATAGATTGTTGATTTACATCCAGGAATAAGTAAACTGGATGAATTGGGGAAAGGAAGGAAAGAAATCTGTTTTAGAACTGGGACATTTAAATAAGAATACAGTCGCTATGGGTCGGAACCGACTCAACGGCACTTAACAACAACAACAACACAGTCATTAAGACCATGGGCTAGCCATTTTGGCTTCTCTGGGTGCCTGTAGAACTGTAAATAGGGAAGGAACTGGAGGAGGGGTATTTTTGAGACAGGAAATAAAATGTTTGTGGGTTGGCCATGTGGTGCATCTGCCCATGTCTATGTGTTGGGTGCCCGATTTTTCAAAATCAATAAAGAAAACCTCACTCTTGCTAAAATGACCACAGATTGGATTTCTTGAGCGTTTGTCAGTATGGACAACGTTTCTCACATGGTTCAAACCGAACATGAGGTCCAGTGCTTATCCTATGGTGCCACACCTGGACTATATAGGCAAGATAGCTATTTCTTCATACATTACTGTGGTTTCAAAAGTTCATACTTTCATATTTGTTTTTGCTGTTGTATAAGAAGAGTAGTAGAGAGAGATGAATTTGGAATTGTTTGCTTGAGCTTAGGGGCACCACTTTGCCATTAGTTAAATATTTAATTGCTGTTATTGTTAAGTGCAAGTTCTGACTCTTAGCTACCCTGTATAGGGTTTCTGAGGAGCATCTGGTGAGCTTGAACCACTGACCCTGTGGTTCAAACTGAGCTTGCAGTCCCGGCATTAACCCACAGCACAATTTGCAAGTCACTTAACTCTTGGTATTTGCTTATTTGTAAAACAAGGGAACTAGACAATATCAGTCTTTAAGCCAGGAATTGTGAATTACAAAAGTTATATGCAAACTTGTTTTCATCAATTCTCAGAGTGTTCTGGGACTGAAGAAAGGTAAAATATAATTGGGCTAGAACAGTGGTACACAAACCTCAGTTTACATCAGGATCACCCAAAAGGGCTGTTAAAAAGATTGCTGAGAAAAGCCCCCAAAATTTCTGATTCATTAGTATTAGAATGGATCTAATTCTGTTGTCACTAATTGCCATCAAGTCAAGTCTGACTCTTGGTGACCCCATGTGTGCAGAAGGCATTTCTTTTGAAGAACCTCTGGGTGGGTTTGAACTCCCAACTTTTTGTGCCACCCAGGGAATGAGAAGTCTAAAGATTTGCATTTCCATCAAGTTCCAGATAATAAATACCTCCTGGTGTTTGGTCCACACTTTGGACTAGTTGATCCTAAGATCCATTCCTCTCTAGTAAAGGAGACATTTTGTTTTAATTGTGAATTGGGTGAAGGTGTACTGGTCAGATCATCAATTTTACATTCAGCAAATCATAAACTTCATTTCATGACTATGATTATAGTCTTCATATACCATCAGTTTGATAGAATCCCTCATCCACTTGCATAATAAAATGGCTGCTTGCCACGCTTTCTTTCTCCTTACTGACATATCATCCCTAAAATCCTCATCACTGGACCATTAAACAACATTCTTATCGTTGGAGAAGGATATCATATTTGGTAAGGTGTGTGAGAATAAAAGTGGGCGGCTGAAAGTAGGGCTCAGAGCAAGAATCCCCACTTCAGGTATAAGAGCTTGCTCTGAGACCTGCTTCAGGCCGGGGCCATAAGGACAAACAGTCATGGCTAGGCAAGTCCCCAACAGAATGTCTCAAGAGACACAAATGCAGGGTAAAGAGCACACTCATAAAACTGTCACAGTTGAAGACTCACAGGCCAGGTGGCCGGAACAGGTAACAGATAAGATGAGGCCGGTAGGACTGGAAAAAGTCTTAGTACTATAGGTCACTTATGTGATGTTATGTTTAAATCTATTGGATCCTGCGGTTTCTGAATGCTCCATTGGGTAAAAGTTGTAATCCTAGTTTGCATATCCCCCTCCCATGGTGTGTCCCAAAACCCTATATAAGGTAAGGTTTGTGAACTGCTTGGGGTTGAGCTTTGGTGAGCTGATGCAGTAACACTGCTGTAACACTGCTGAACACTACACTGCCAGCCGCCACTCGACCCTAGCATGCTAGCTTGAATAAAGCCCGCCTGCTTTTGCATTATCTTTGTCTCTTGGTCTCCTTATTGGGTGGTGGTCTTGGACCCTAACAGGTGGAGGGTCAGAGAAAAAGAGGAAGACCCTTAGCAAGATGGATTGGCCCAGTTTCAGCATCGATGGACTCAAGCGTGGCAATAGTTGTAAGGTTGGCCCAGGATCGGGCAGTGTTTTGTTCTGCTGTGCATAGGGTCACTATGGGTCAGTACGACTCGATGTCACCTAACAACAACAACAACAACTGGCACATCATCCCTAGTCAACCTATCACCTACCTCCATTAATCTCAACCCCTCCCTCCTCTTCACCCAGTATAAAAATCCTTACCCCAGCAATATATCTCTCTCTCTTTTCATCTAACTTCCAATAAGGCCTTACACATAGGTGTTTGTGTTCAGGCTCATTCCATCTCACATTTATGGTGCCAAAACCCGGGGCAGGGGAACTTTGCCGGGATCCCCAATGATCCTCAGCTGTCGGGTTGATCCGTCTCCCCACTGTCCCTCATAAACCTGCCAACCAAACACCCACCCAGGGGCCCTCATCCATTTCCTTTGCTGACTTTTAAAGCCACACACGGGTTAACAATCTCAGGGTTAGTGTTTGGGCATGCTTCCCTCTCTCAGGTCCTCTGTGCTGTCAAATTATAGTCCTAGTGCTAGGCCAGATGGACTCTTCTCGGCCCATGGCCCAGGATTGCTGCTCTTGGGGGGGAAGCCCTGTCAGCTCAATTCTTTCCTCTTCTCTCAGGGGTCTGGCAATAGAGTCAAGGACACTCCTCTTTTGCCCTTTTCCTCAGAGGCTTCCTGATTGTGCCTAACTCTCCAGCCCACAATTATCATGGGAACCTCACCGTCCACCTCACTCCACACCCTTGGCCTGCACAATCCTAAGGCACTAGGGCTACAACCTGATATCAAGCCATGACACTTACTCTTTTTCTGTAATCAAGAGTGGCCTCAATACGAACTTGACAATGGTTCCAAATGGCTGGAGAATGGCACCTTCAATTTCAACATCCTTTACGACCTTGACAACTTATGTCAATGCAGTGGCAAGTTGCCTCAGATCCCCTACTTACAGGCTTTCTTTTCTCTCCATTCTCATCCTTTTTCTGCCTGACTTGCTCCCCTTTGCAAATCCTGCTAGCCCATGAGAAACCACTCCCCACCCAACACCCAAAGATGCTTCCTCTTTTGACCCATCAGACCATACCCATCCCCCACTTACACTCTCCCCTTCATACAATCCTTCTCCCCCTCCGCGCCATCCGCCTCCTCTTCCCACTCTTCTTCTCCACCATCTGGCCTCACTTACTCTGCAGGACACACCTTCCCTCTCCACCACATACTAGGTCCCAAGACCTCTCTCATCAATCCCAGTACCCACCACTGCCTGCACCCCTGATGCTGTTACGTGAGGTAGCTAGGACAGAGGGCATTGTCTGTGTCCATGTCCCCTTCTCCCTATCTGACTTCTCACAAATCAAGAAGAGGCTAGAAAATTTCTCCTCCGATCCAGACATCTACATCAAAAGAATTCAAATACCTCACTCAATCCTATTACCTCACCTGACATGACCTTTACATCACTCTCACTTCTGCACTCTCTCCTGATGAAAGGGAAAGGGTCAGACTCTCTCCTGTCTCAGGCTTTTGCTGACTAGATGCATGCTACGAGCAACAATAAGCCAGTGAAAGCTCAGGCAGATCCCCCCTACCCCTGAAGATCCCTATTGGAATTATCAACTAGCCCACGCCAACCGCGGACTTAGAGATCATATGACTCTTTGCCTTGCAGAAGGCTTAAAGAAAACTGCTCATAAAGCAGTCAGTTTTGACAAGATTAGCGATATCACCCAAAAATTCAGATGAAAATCCCGCCCAATTTCTATCACATCTAACAGAGACCAAAGATCCAACATCCCCAGTAGACATAACAGTTATTAACAGTCATTTCATCTCTCAGTCGGCCCAGGACATAGCCAAGGCGAAATACATGTTACTGGCCAATGCTCTACGGGGTTCCAGAGCAAAGAAGGGGTATAATATCCTCGGAGGCACTGCCCAGGCCCTGCTTCAAGTGCAACCGAGAGGGTCATTGGGCAAAAAACTGCCCTAGCCCTCATCCTCTCCCTGGCCCATGCCCTCCCTGCCTGCAAACAGGAGGGACATTGGAAGGTTGACTGCTCCCGTCTCCAGAGAGGGAAGGGATCAATAGCCCCCCCCAGTCCCACCAAAGGAAGGAGTTTGCTCTACCAGAGCTTCTAGGACTGGCTGCAGAGGACTGAAGATGCCCAGGATCGCCGGCTCCCACGGAAATAACTCACAGCAAACCCTGGGTAACGATCCAGGTTTCAGGTAGCGAGTCTGTTTTCTTTTAGACACCAGGACCACTTACTCAGCTCTACCAGAATACTCAGGGCAGACACACCCTACTCCTATATTAATAGTTGGGGTTGACAGAGTCCTTACTCGGCCCATCATCACAGAACCCCTAGCATGCTCACTTCATGACACCCCATTCTTACACGTCTTTCTAGCCCTACCCAAGTGCCCCACACCAATCCTAGGAAGAGACATTCTAGCTGAGTCCAAAGCCGCCCTCATACTATATCCTATTAAACTGCCACACCTACCTCACTGGCTGGCTTGTTCTTGCTGTATGTTGCACCAGATTCCAAGCACTGGCTAACCTCAATCTCTCACCCAGTACCCACCTTCAATGTAGCCCTTCACTCCAGGACTCACAAAAACACACCATCTAAGAATGGCTTCAACAGGGAGCCATACTCTCTGGGGACTGGCTTCTTCTCAAGAAACTATACAGTCTCCCCAGGTCACAGGCTACACACATCCTCACAGATATACACAATGCCCTTCACATAGGGCATGAATCCTTACTCTGCCTCCTACAACCCATATTTTGCTGCCCCAAAATGCCCTCACTACTCCAACAAATAACTCAAACGTGCCCCTCTTGCTCAGTCACATCCCTACAGGGAGCATTGCACCCCAAATCATTTCCCACCCATCAAGCCCGCGGCTGTCTACCAGAAGAAAACTGGCAAATTGACTTCACACACATGCCCCATCACAAAAAACACAAGTACCTCCTAACCCTGGTAGAAACCTTCTCAGGATGGATCGAGGCCTTTCTTACCACCTTGGAGGGTGCCCCAATGGTCAAGCATGCTCTTTTAACTGAAATTATTCCACGCTTCAGCCTCCCATACTCCATGCAATCGGACAATGGTCCTGCCTTCATCTTATCACCCAACTCACTACCCAAGCCCTCAACATTACCTGGAAACTCCACATCCCATTCTGACCTCAATCATCTGACAAGGTGGAAAGGACAAATGGCCTTATAAAAACACAATTAACCAAGCTTTCATTAGAGTTACAAATGCCATGGACAGAACTACTTCCCATAGCACTAACAAGACTAAGGGCAGCCCCCCAAAAATCCACCTTCTTAAACCCATTTGAACCAATGTATGGAAGACCATTTCTCCTGGGAAACCTCCCAACTGCCTCACCCCCACTTGCTGCCTATATTCCAACCCTAAATATGGTCTGGCATTTGTTGTGAACCCATGCAGACCAATTCCTACCCAAACCCCACCCAACAGAACAACACTTCCGGGTCCAACCTGGTGACCAAGTGTACCTGAAAACCCTAAAACCAAGCCCTTTGCAACCAAAATGGGAAGGACCCCTCGATGTCTTACTCACCACCCCCAGCAGCCAACCTAGCTGGCAGAGCTTCCTGGTTCCATAAAACTGGCACACACAGTTTCACCCAAATCAGATATTAACCCAGGCATCCCCCACTATACTCCCTCTTTCTCAGGACTGACCAAGCTCAAACCCAGAGGAATAAATGCATGACTGCCTGCCTAGTCAACCGCTTTTCCTGCTTCCTTGACTAGGTGGGCCAGGACCTCCAGTGGTTCTTTCCTAAGGCTAACACTCCTGACATTATCCTAATCTGGATCAAAGACCTAGTTCTCTAGGGCACACTCTCTCTTATTTCTCACCAGACAAGATCTCTCTGTTTACAGTTTTTCTCCTCTGCTGGCTAACCCTACCTCCACATACTCCCTTAGACATACATCCATGTTAACTTGCCACCCGGCCTTCCTTGCCCCCTTCAGGGCACTATCATCCTTGCAGTAAGCCTCTTCTCTGTCTCACCCTTTGAGTGGCCTCACCATTCTCGAATAATTTTTGCCTTACTCTTTCTCCTCATAGTGGGACTTATCTTCATCCCAGTATGCTATCCATACTCTATCTCAACCTTGATGATCCGACTGTGCCTTAGCCAAAATGGCAAAATATACTCAACCCCTCATACAGCCACGGACTGCTCCATTGTCCTGACCTTTATGCGCTCTGCCTGCTATCTGGGACAAACACCTATCATCAAGCAGTTTTGTGGAATCAGAATATGGTACCTATCCAGACTTTCTAACTGCATGGCTTCCCAATCCACAGCTTGCAAAAGGTGATGCAACAAGCCTGTCTGGTGGACATATCAAACCCAAATAGGAATGTCAGATGGGGGTGGGAGGGGCAGATGCAGTGAGGAAAAAGATCAGTGTAGAAGCCACAAAGAACCTCACATAATGGCTGGACCCAGGATATAAAAGGTTACAAACGTGGCTAGATCCTGACAGCATCCATACCCCAGCACCCCATTGCATGCTAATCACTGAAATAGAAACTATATTCAATAAAACCTCATGCTGGATTTGTTTGCCCTATAGGGACCTGGGGTACTCAGCCATTCCCACCAACCCAGTCCCTAAATCATATCCTAATACAACCACCATACAAGACCTCTCCTCACAGAGATTGGCCTCAGTAATTCCACCAACCTCACCTGCATTCATAACCACAACAACAAACCACAACAACATCACTAACCTTTCCTCCCTCTCCCTTCCAAACTCCTGGTACTCTGACTTAACAAAGGTAAGCAACCCAACATGTGGGCTGAAAGGAAGATTTTTCTTATGTGGAAAAGAAATTTTCAAATGCCTACCCACACAACACCTGTGTGGGGTCACATATTTAATCCCTGCAGCCCAAATCTTAACCCCATCTGATTAGGAACATCTATTACAAAAAATTATCAGAGGCCCTGAATGGGGACATGGAGAGGGTAGCAGACACCCTCCTTGCTTTACAAAATCAAGTTAATCAAACCACGGTTGGACCCTAATGTTCTCCTGGTGGCCTTGGCTCTTCCCCTCCCTAGAGACATTAACTACAATCCTCCTGATACTACTGTTTTTGGCCCCTGCCTGTTTTGCTGTCTTCAAAATTTTCTTCAGGAATGCATGAGGGCCTTCACAAACCAAACGGTGGACGAATTCCTCATGGCCGGATACCAACCACTGCCAAGCAACAGGACCAGCCAGCCAGAAGAACACACCAGGTACCTAGTTCCCTTCTCTTCACTCCCTTCCAGCAGGAAGCAGCTTCAGAAGAAATGACCTCGGCCCTTGTACCCATAACAACAAAAGGCTGGAATGATAGAATCCCTCATCCACATACATAATAAAACAGCTGCTTGCCTTGCTTTCTCTCTCCCTACTGGCACATAACAACCTATCACCTACCTCCATTAATCTCAACCCCTCTCTCTTCTTCACCCAGTATAAAATCCTTCCCCCAGCAATACCTCTCTCTCTCTCTCTCTTTTCTTCTCACCTCCAATAAAGCCTTACACGTGGGTGTTTGTGTTCAGGCTCATTCCATCTCACACAGTTAACAGTATTTTCCTCTATTCACTTTAACTCTTGCATTCCTTCCTGTGTCTTCCACTACCTTAATCTTTCCTCTGCCAAACTGCCTCTAGTTGTATATTGCCTTCCCAGTCACTGCTGTAGGATGAGCACTGGGTTGCAAACCACATTATCTGCAGTTCAAACCCATCAGCTACTCCTTGGAAACCCTATACAGGGTTGCTATGAGTAGGAACAAACTTGATGACAATTAACAACAAGTCATCCAAATTAACATGTGTCTAGCCCATGAATAATTTTTTTTCCTTCCAACCCTGGAAACCATTGTAGAATGCTTCTTTTTTTTTTTTTTTTTTATCTAGAAACTCTCTTCTTACTTTGTTATAGCAGTGGTCTCATACAATATTTGTCCTTTTGTGATCTAATTTCACTCAGCATACTGCCCTCCAGGTTCATCCATGTTGTGAGCTGTTTTGCAGATTCATGGTTATTCTTCAATGTTGCATTAATATTCTATTGTGTGTAGATGTCAAAGTTTGATTAGCCATTCATTTGGTGATGGACAGTTAGGCTGTCTCCATCTTTTTGCTGTTAGGAGTAGTACTGCAATGAACATGGGTACGTTATTGTTGCTGTTGTTAACTGCCATCAGTAGAGTTGATACCAACTTACAACAAGCTTATGCACACCTGAACGAAACACTGCCCAGTCCTGCACCAATCTCATAATCATTACTATACTTGAGCCCGTTGCTATGCCAATCCATCTCATTGAGAGGTCTTCCTCTTTTTTGCTGACACTCTACTTTATCAAACATGATGTCCTTCTCCAGGGACTGGGCCCTCCTGATAGTATGTCCAAAGTATGTGAGATCAAGTCTAAGGATCATTATGGCTGTACTTCTTCCAAAACAGATATGGTTGTCCTTTTGTTGGTCCATGGTACTTTTAATATTCTCTTCCACTATCAACTCAAATGCATCAATTCTTCTATGGTCTTCTTTATTCATTGTCCAGCTTTCACATGCAATATGAACATGGGTCTGAATATCTCTACTTTACGTCATGGCATCTATATCTTGAGGATGTTCACCAAGTAGAGGTTGCTGGGTCACATGATATTGTTATTTCCAAGTGTTTTAGTAAGGGCCATACTGTTTTCCACAGTGGTTGCACTATTTTACAATCCCAACAACAGTGTAGGAAAGTCTCAGTCTATCCACAACCTTGTCAGTATTTGTTGTTTCCTGGTTTTTTGAACTTTGCTATTAATAATGGAGTAAGATGATTTTATTCACATATCTATAATGGCTAGAGATTGCAAGCATATTTTCATGTTTGTTAGCTGCCTGAATGTTTTCTTTAGTGAAGTATCTGTTTACGTTCTCTGCCCACTATTAATTGGATTATTTATATTCTTGTTGAGGTGTTGAAGTGTTCTATACATTTTACAGAGTTAGTCCTTAGTCTGATATGTCATTGCCAAAATTTCTTTCCCAATCTGTGGGTTCTCTTTTTACCCTTTTGGTGAAATCCTTTGAAGAAACCCTTTGATCCTCTGTATCTTTGATGGTTATATAACAGAGTGTGTATATTGGCAGAAATTTGTTGTCCAGTAAATATATTAATGAATCAATGAACAAATGTACATTAAGAATTTGCTTTTAAAGGATTGATAATAAATTCATTCTAATGTGTTCCTTTTTTTCCTTAGAAAAGCTTTGCATTGGGACCATAGCCTGACCACCACCTATTGGGTTAATGCATTAAATACTAATGCACCATTATTATTTGCATCATTCTCTGAAACATCCAAAATAAATGTGAACCCATCACTTATTTATAAAATGATATTGACACAATCCCTTATTATTTATTTACAAAAAATGCAAAAATGCTTTCCCATGACAACAGTCCAACCTGGTTCTTTAACAATGCATTATGGGTGTTGACCATACAATGTTGACCAAATATGAGCCCTTCAATCTACACCTTGCATCCTAGGGATCTAAGACAAACTATCACTGGGTTAGAGTTCTAATTCTCAAACTTAAGTGTGCATTAGAATCACCTGGAGAGCTTGTTCAGTATGGGTCTATGGCAACTGTCCCAGTGTTATTGACTCAGTATGCCTGGAGGAGGGGTCCAAGGATTTGCATACCATACACAGAGAATTACTGTGTTAGATGTTTACTAAGGCCCTTAGTAACAGGCCAGTTGAATAGTCTAGACCCCTAGAATGGCACCCTAATTTAGATTAGCTCAAAGTTTTTGAATTTCTGTAATTTCTTCCCAAACTTCTATCTCCTCTAAAATTCTCAAATATTCTTCAGAGACACAGGAGGATTGGGAACATCTCGATTCACTCTTTAACTTCTGACCACAGACTACATTTTTTTAGTAATTCCTGGGACTATTGTTAGTAGTCTTTAGTCCTGAAACAGGGAAACTAGTGGTTTTCTAAGTGCGCTCCCCAGACCGGCAGTATCAATATCATTTAGGAATCTTCTAGAAATGCAAAATTCTCAGCTCTACTCCAGACTCACTGAATCAGAAAATCTGGGGACAGATCTAAAAACCTATTTTAACAACAACAACACGTGTTCCCGAGTCCTGGTGTGGAGCTGTGGGTTAATGCGCCAGACTGCAAAGTCGTTTGAACTGCAAGGTTGGCGGTTCAAGCTTACAAGCGTCTCCTTGGAAACCCTGAACAGGGTCGCTATGGGTTGGAACCGACTCAACGGCACTTAACAACAACAACAGGTGTTCCCGGTGTTTGTACTAAACTGTAAGGTCGGTTGTCGATTCAAGCTTACCAGCCGCTTCTCTGAAACGCTATGCAGAGTCCCTATGGGTCAGGACCGACTTGACGACACTTACCAACAGGTGTTTCTGACGTTTGCAGAAGTTTGAAAACCACTGGCCTAATCAAACAGTAGCAGTACCAGGCTTTTGCACAAGATGTAGGATTGGTGGGATAGATTTCATTTTTCTTGATTGATCAGAGTGTGTAAAGGGGACAAGGTGACCTAGCATCCTTCAATGGTTTGTACCTGGTATAAAAAGATAGAAGATACCAGTGCTGTGAAGCTTCATACTCAGGCTAAAGTACAGAAATGTTGTTAAGTTCCATCAAGTCGGTTCTGACCCATAGCAACCCCATATAGCATTTCCAAGGCTGTAACTCTTTACGGGAGCAGAAAGCCTCATCTTTCTCCCGCGGAACCGCTGATAGTATCGAACTGCTGACCTTGAGGTTAGCAGCCCAACTAGTAACCATTACGCTACCAGAGCTCCTTAGGCTACAGAAATATCTGGAAGCTAATACAGACTCATTGCCCAAGTGCATAGGAATTACTTCTGAAAACTAATAACTTTCTTTATAATCTCTTTTCTCAAGTTTTTATCTTATAGGGCATTGTAAATAAAAGTATCTAATTTTTTTAGCTTTTGTTTTTTAACTTTTTATTGTGAATTGAGTAAGATTTACAGAGCAGATCATCAATTTTATATTTAACAAATCATGCACTTCACTTAATTACTGTGATTATAATCCCCTTCATATACCATCTGTTAACAGTGTTTTCCTCTATTCACTTCAGCTCTTGCATGCCTCCCTGTATCTTCCATTACCATCATCTTTGGACTAATCATAAATTTTTATATGGGCTCATCAGCAAGCCCAACTGCAGGTCCTAGAGTAATAAACAGTAACTTCTCTAAATGCAGTGGAATCTAAAATGTTGAGTATTAACAATATATTTCAAAATAGACAGATGAGTAATAGAAACAGAGGCAAAAATGAATGATGACTTCTATTTGTACACAAGTACAGGTTTCTAGATAAGAGACTTACATTTTAGGCTAACTAGTTTGTAACAAAATATTTTTAAATTATGTTACAGCATTAATTATGGGACTAAAATAAGATGGAATACTACATTATTTGTCCTTTCTGGCCAAACTCACTTCAAAGATTTTCCATGAATACTAAAGCTGTTCACTTTGTCCATATGGTCTCTAGATTTTGTTCAAATCAAAACACATTTCACATCACAACATGAACATACTAAATGTCTTCTGAAATGACCAATGGATTATTTAGAAGTATATTGTTTAATTTCCAAATATTTGCATTTTCTAGGTATCTTATTGTTATTGCTTTCTAATTTAATTTCATGGTGGTCAGAGATCATACATAATATGATTTCAGTCCTTTGAAACTTACTGAGATTTGTCTAATAGCCCAGCATATGTTCTATCTTGATGACTGTTTCATGGACAGTTGTTGGAAAGTGTTGCATAAAATTCAGTGAGGTCAAATACCAAATGAGAAGGAAGAAAGGAGTCTTCACATCAAGGAGTAAGCCTATCCCCTCTGTATACAGGGTTGATAGGGATGGGCAACTTAGACATTGGCTACCTAAAATAGGGGAAAGGGGCTATAAAGGCATAAAGTGGCTAGGTTATAAGTTTTCAAGACGGAGTTTAGTTTCAGAGGGTGCAGGAAAAGGTAGAATCCCCACTGAATAGTTTTCATCTTGTCTAGACGGGTCTGGTGAAAGAAGATGGGGATAGGATTTTTTTTTTGGGGGGGGGATAGGATTTTAATGATTCAATAGTGAATAATTGTTATCACGACTCATCGACATTGTCACAACTATAAAGGTAGAAGTTTTGTAACATAAAGGGGGGAATAGTTCATCTTACATTCCAGGAACAGAGGACCATCAAGGGAGAAGAGCATGAGCAGAATGTGGAACTCTAATTAGAGAAGCAGCGACACCAGAGATGGAGGCAGAGGTGATGGCATGGAGAGAAATAGCAGCTGAGGACTCCTGGAAAGATAAAGGCTGTGAGCTGGTGTCCAGAAGCCTTGCAGAATGTGCTGTTTGGTTGTTTACATGATTATATATTCCTGAGTATTTTTGTGTACATCAAGGGAAAAAAACAAACAGGGAATAGAAGCAAATATTTTTAAATGATGACGCATAGAGGGTATTGTAATCATTGCAATGAAACAAAATACAATAGGATGAGTGCAAAACCGATGTTGTCCCATGTAAATTATCACTGAATTCATAACAAAAGCTTTAAAAAAATTCAGGGAGGTCACAGTGCTTGGTAGTTGGTCAGAGATTCTATGTCTAATAATTTTCTTTTGTCTAGTTATCTCAATTGCTCAGAAAGGGATATTAAAGTTTTCAAAAAATATTTCTGTCTAATTTGGCCAGTTTTTACTTCACCTTTTTGGAAGCTCTGTTAGATGAATACACATATTTAGGATTGTTGTGTCTTTTCCATAAGTTAACCCTCGTCATTTTGAAATGTCCCTCTTTACCTCTAGTAATGATCTTTTGCTTGAAGTCAACTACATGATATTAAAAGAGCCACTCAAGCCCTTTTAAGCATGTAGTTTCATGGTTTACCTTTTTTCATTATTTTACTTTCAACCTCCTATGTCTTTAAATTTAAAGAATGACTTTTGTATACAGCATAAAATTAAATATTGCTTTACGAAATTATACTGATAATCTCTGCATTTTGATTGGCATTTTGTTCCATTACTGATTGTTTTCAGATTTACAGTTCAATTTTTCCCTACTTGTCCTTTCTGTTTTATATTCTATTCCTGCCTTCTTTTTGGAATAATCAAAAAGTTTTTAGAATTTCATGTTTAAGCTTGTGGTGTCGTGAATTACCTAGTGTCTTCCAGTCATAATTTGTAACTCCTAATAAACAATATTTCTGTCATGCTAGCTCTGGGTAAGAGAAGGTGGGAGAAAATCCTGATAGTATGAGAGGATTCAGCCATGGGTGTTAGCAGAATTAATTGTAATTATAAAACTTAAAACTCTGTGGTGATGGTGGTGGTAAGCCGTGGAGTTGGTTCCGACTCATAGCGACCCTGTACAGGGTTTCTGAGGCTGTAAGTATTTACGGGAGCAGAAAGCCTCCTCTTTATCCCACAGAGCAGCTGGTAGTTTTGAAGTGCTGACCTTGAGGTTAACAGCCCAATTCATAACCACTACGCTACCAGAGCTTCTTTGAAACTCTATAGTGTGGGTATAAAATGAAACAACTCAGAAGCGGGAGGGGGATCTCACTACCATTAAAGACGAAAGAACCATGTTTAGAACACATCTTTTGGAACCCAATATCTCTGCACATTGAACCTCCTTGACCCATGGGCAGAAAGCTATGACACAGGAGGAGTGGTAGAGGAGCAGAACTAAGAACCAGAGAACAAGACAGAGTGGTGGGCTGCTTAGCCCACAGAGCAAGTACAGCTGAGTGACTTTGGGCAGGAGGCTTGCTTGCACAATGGGTGCCTCCAGGTACTTAATTAGGGGGTGACTGGCTTTGCATACCCACAGAACTAGAGACAGGGAGGGGGCTAGGGCTGAGACAGAAAGAAGGAGAGAGTTAGTAGTGTATTCTATAGGTATTTATCAGCAGCCCTAAAAAACACTGGAGTCCTGGTGTGGCACTGTAGGTTAATGCTCTGGACTGCAAGGTCAGTTTGAATGGCAAGGTCGGCAATTCTAACTCACCAGCCACTCCTCCGAAACCCTATACAGGGTTTTTATGATATGGAACCAACTCAATGGCACTTAACAACAAAAGAGCTTTGTAATATTGGCCAGACAGAGAGGCTGTCCTGACCTGAACTGTGCCCTGAGCACTTCTGACTTTTATGGTTCAAACTCACCAGCTGCTCCTTGGATACCCTATACAGGGTTGCTATGAATCAGGTTGTAAATCTTTATGTGAACAGAAAACCTCATCTTTCTCCCTCAGAACAGCTGGTAATTTTGAACTGCTGACCTTGAGGTTTGTAGCCACTACGCTACCAGAGCTCCTTGTACATTACTAGGAGGACTATAAAATGGTTTCGCTGCCATGGAAACAATTGGGTAGTTCCTGAAAAAGTTCAACATAAATTTACCATATATTCACTATTTGTGGGGACCATGGCATACCCTTAGATTTTTCTCCCTTTAGAAGCCCCTGAGGCAATTGCTCAGGGCAGGAGACCAACATCTGAATCCAGTGATGTCTTATAACTATTAGATAACTGATTCTTCTTCCATTGATGTGATTATTACCTAGTTTTTAAAAAATTTATTTTTATTTTCAGTCTAATTATTTTGCTGTGGTCTGGTAAAATCTTTCAAGTTTCAAATTTATCTGGATTTTTAAACTAAGTTTTAAGAACAC
This sequence comes from Chrysochloris asiatica, assembly GCF_000296735.1. NCBI lineage: Eukaryota > Metazoa > Chordata > Mammalia > Afrosoricida > Chrysochloridae > Chrysochloris > Chrysochloris asiatica. The sequence goes on along the minus strand of NW_006408524.1, from coordinate 38,056,961 downwards.
TTCCAGCTTATCCTTGGCTTTTGATCTCAGAGAATGAGCTGGCTAGCAGCTTTCTCTAAAGGATGATAGACACAAACCCAAGCAAACAATCTACCCTGAATTGTTGTGTGCCAATGGGGCCAGATCTATAAAATATTACTCACTTCTTTCTGGATCATTTGAAAACCTGACTGACAGATAAATAATTGAGTAGTAACTTTTAATTAAGGCTCTGTTGTGAAAGCTGCTTTGTGCAAAATTAAATGCTTTTTAATAACTAATTTGGAAGCCACTTTATAACATTGGAAACATCAGACCAGGAAACTGAACAAATTGCTCATTTGATTTGTCAAAATGCCCTCAGATCCAGACATGTATCATTCGGTTTCTTTTTGTGAATGAATGTTCATTTATATTCACAAAGTTAAAACTCTTACTTCAATATTACCGATACTCCTTGCAGAAAATAATATCAAGTGAAAAAACATGTATTAAATTTCATAATAGGAATAAACAGTATAACTGTCTTAGTGTCCGAGTGCTGCAAATACAAATAGAAACTGATTTTCTCACTGCTCTGGAGACCAAAAGTCAAATTAGGATCTTGACCACATAGATTCCTTACTTGTAGGTAGTCCATGGTGTTCCTCAATTTCTTGGTGTTCTTCTTGTCCCTAAACCTCTAAATGTGCTTATTTATGTGTCGAATCTGTTCTTTTTATAGCTCAGAAGTAACTAGATTCAAAACTTCCTTCTTGAGTATGATGTCATTAATACAACAAAGAAAACCCTGTTTGCAAACAGAACTATATCCACAGGAATCCTGGTGTGGCACTGTGGGCTAATGCACTGGACTGCAAAGTCCTTTGAACCATAGGTCTGTGGTTCAAGCTCATCAGCCACTTCTTGGAAGCCCTATACAGGGTTGCTATGGGTCAGCACAGACTCAATGACACTTAACAACAACATAGGGGTTAGAGTTTCAACCCATACTTGGAAGGAAGACAATTTAATCCATTGTTCATATGGATTATGGATACTTGGGTACTAAATAATATGTTTCATATTTTATCACATTCTTCCTCCCTATCACAACCCTACAGGAGTGAATTCAGTCCCAGGACTGATGAGTAATCAAGAGTCATAGTCTTGAGGGTTTCACCAGTGTCTGTCAGCCCAGTAAACCTGGTCTTTTTATTATTTTCAGTTTTCTACATTTTTTCCCTACTCTATCCAGGACCCTCTATTATGATCCCTTTCAGAGCAGTCAGCAGTGGAGCCAGGGGCATGGAGGCTGAGGTTCATGTGTCCACCAGTCCTCTGGACTCATTGCTTCCATGTGTCTTTGATTTTCTTCACTCTTCTTTCTTATGTTCTTAACTTTCATTTTATATCTTAGTTTTATAAATATTAATGATAGATAGGTAACCTCCATTGGATGCCAAGTTGAGCGTGAAGACCAAACAGTTCTGCAGTTTGTCTGAAACCAAGTTTACTTTGAAATTTTGTTAGAGTATTTGACAGAATTTTTATAAACTGTCAAATTTGTATGTAACTTAAAAATGGATCAGAGTACTTTTAGAAATAATTAAATATATTTTTAAAAATGCTATGTAATTCTGAGTATTAAAATTCTGTAAATCTTGCTACTCAGAATTAATGATAAAACTCACCAAATTAAAATCTAGAGTAATCAAATACATACCTGTGTCTAGTCAAATATAAATGCTGTTTCAGTGTTGTATTTTGGTGCCATCAAGTTGGCTACAATTCTTAATGACTCCATGTGTAACAGAATGAGGCACTGCCAGGTCAAGCACCATCCTCACAATCAAAATTTCTATGTTTGATCTATTGCTGTAACCACTACATCAATCCTTCTCATCCAGAGTCTTCCTCTTTTTCACTCACCGTCTACTTTATCACTCACAATGTTCTTTTCTAGGGACTGGTTCCTCCTAATAACATGTCAAAGTATATGAGATGAAGTCTCACCATCCTCACTTAAAAGGAACATTCTAGATTTACTTCTTCAGAGACAGACTTGTTCTTCTGACAGTCCATAGTATATCCAATATTCTTCGCAAGTACTATGATTCAAGTGTGTTGATTCTTCTCTGGTCTTCCTTATTCACTTATTCATTATCCAGTTTTTCACATGCATCCGAGGTGATTAAAAATACCAGGGCTTGGCAAGTTGTTCACCTGGAAGCCATCAAAGCAAGTGGTTGGGTCACCTCAAGGCAAACCTCCTTTCAAGACTAAGACTCAAGGGGAATACACAAGAAGGCATGGATGTCACAAGAATGCTGGTGACTGCATTGATCTACCGACAAGGGGAAGTGGGGGTAAAATAGCTATGAAGTTGTGAGCTAAGTTCAACCACGTTTAATAGACTCCTGTCAACCTGGGATGAGACCTAGTTGGTCAGTAGTATGGCAAGACCTAGGGACTTCTGGGCCTAGAGACAGGGACTTGGCCACAGAGGACTAGAGTGGACAGTGAAGCATCCAGCTGATATGAAGTGAGGGGAACTACACAAGAACAACCATACTTGCAGATAGTAC
>NW_006408524.1:38042763-38052125 GCF_000296735.1 Chrysochloris asiatica | reverse complement strand
AGAAGTGCAGCCAGAGTGATCCTTGGAAGCCAGGATGTCCAAACTTTGTCTCTCATATTTTGGACATATTGTCAGGAGGGACCAGTCACTGGAGAAGGATATCATGTTTGGTAAGGTGGAGGATCAGAAAAAAAGAGGAAGACCCCCAACAAGATGGATTGGCAAAGTGGCAGCATCAATGGGCTCAAGTGTGGCAACAATTGTGAGGTTGGCCCAGGACTGGACAATCTTTCGTTCTGTTATACATAGGGTCACTATGAGTAGGTAGTGATTCGATGGCACCTAACAACAACAACTTTTTGAAACCTCTTGCCCTCCAGTCAATTTTGACTTATTGCAACACTATTAGAAAGAGTGGAACTGCCCCCGCAGGGTTTTCAGGTTTTCCTTATAATTCGTTAAGGAAACAGTCTATCACATCTTTCTCTCTCAGATGGCCTGGTAGATTTGAACTGCCCACCTTTGGGTTAGTATTTGAATACTTAACCACTGTGCAGCTAAGGCTCCTTGAGGATATCAAAGTATACTTTGATATTACAAAGTATACAAAATATATTATTAAAAATAGCAAGTGAAAAAATTTTTAATCTCTTTAGTAATTTACTAAAGAAAAATAATTTCTCATTGTGATGGGATTCTGATTTTTTGTGGATTGTTAAATTTCAGATCTCTTCCATAACTTTTCTATCTAGTATTTTGAAAATAAGGAGCTCTGGTAGTGTAGTGGTCACAAATTGGGCTGTGAACCTTAAGGTCAGCAGTTTGAAACTACCAGCTGTTCCGCGGGAGAAAGATGAGGCTTTCTGCTCCCGTTAAGATTTATAGCCTCGGAAACCCTATGAGTCAGAACCTATGAGACGGAACCGACTCCACGGCACATAACCACCTAACCACCATTTTGAAAATATATAAAAACTAACTGTTGAGTTTTACAATTATAAATGATAACTGATATAGAACTATCAGTGCCATCTTATTATTAAAGTCTTTAATCTTATGTTTCTGCTAAGATCAGTTTTCTTTCTCTACCAATTCTCATAGTGGTTAATTTTGCTGCCCAAAGTTCTCTAAGACTTCACTACAATTGTAACTTCTTTGTTTTTACAAATATTTCTCTTTTCCTTTTATTGATATTATTGTAATTATCACAAGTAGTCCTTTATTTATGATATATTTGAGTGATTATAAACTGTACTTAAGACCATCTTTTGGTTTGCACATCTTAACATTAGTAAAGCACTGGTGGCATAGTGGGTTAAGCATTGGCCTGCTAAGTGCAAGATCAGTAGTTCAAATCCACAAGCCACTCCATGGGAGAAAAATGAGGCCAGCTTCTTCGTAAAAATCTACTGTCTCTGCATCCTTAAAGATGAGTTCTACTCGGTCCTACGGGATCTCTGTAAAAATGGTGTGGAGATGGACATCTAATCTTCTCTGACTCAAAAACGGAGACAGAGACTCAGACTCAACATCAGTCAGGCCAAAACTGACTTCTGTGAGGCAGAAGGCAGCGGTTAGACATGTCTCGTCCATTCTTTCTTTCTTTCTTTCTTTTTTAACCAAGCATCCCTCCCAAGACACTCTTCTACTATTACTCTGCTGGTTTTGATAATTTATTGCAATAACGACACAGAATTCACAAACAATGTTCACTATTAAAGAGTTTTATTAGGGAAGTTAATAGGTTGCAATTCAGTATCAAAAATGCTCAGGAGAGTTTGTTGGTCAGGACAGTATCGTCCCAGACATGTCCTTAGGAATGCCTCTCTCTGGTCCTCCATTTCTCAGCCATACAGCCCCTGGGCCTCTACTTGTTCAGGCAATATTACAAAGCTCTTTTAGCACTGACTGGAAAAGTCTGAGAGTGCTGTGGCTCTAGGATAAATACTGGACTGCTAACCACAAGTCAGCGGTTTAAGCTCACCACTTGCTCCATGGAAGAAAGATGAGGTTTTCTGTTCCCATAAAGATTTACAACCTCTCAAACACTATATAGGGTGACTATGAGTCAGAACCTACTCAATGGCACTTAACAGCCACAATAAATGTCCAAAACACACTCCACTCCACCATAAGCTTCAGCCTGAAGGCACTTGACTATCTCCATGGGTCTCCACATTTAGCTTTCCCAATGAAGTGCCTGGAGGCAACCGACTCCACAAGTGAGCTTCCTACCAAAGGCACTCAGCTTTCTTGCCCATGGATGAGGAAGCCCACCTCTCTGTCTTGTCTTCTTGGTGCTGGTACTACTGTTGCTGCTATTTTTTAAATTTCTTTATGACTTCTCCACCACTTTTCACCTGGATTGAGGAGATTCAGCATGTAGGGGTTGTGGGGTCCAAAGGATACCTTTCATTCCTGGCTCCTCTTTGTTGATGGTAGTGAGATCCCTGATTCTATTTCTGAGAGGGCTCATTTCAAACCAGCAAGATGGCAAAAGTGACCAATCCCACGTTAGAGTTCCATACACCCTATTTATGTGATGTCTATCACTCATGGTCATTTGGTGGGAGTTACAAAGGCTATGACTAAAACAGCCGTATCAAGTAATTACTGCATAGCACTCACCATGAGCCAGGATTGACTCAAAGGCAGTGGCTATTGTTAGTAATACGTACTACATACAATGCTGCTTTGTGTAATTTTCTGATGTTCTTATTCTCTGATGTTCCCAACCTCCAAAGAGAAACAAAGATTGGATTTATAAAGATACTAATAACACATTTTTTTTAAATGAGGTTTATAATAGTGAGTAATGGTTATTATGACTAATTGGGATTCTCAAAAAGGTAATGGTAGAAGTTTTGTAGCAAAAAGGGGTGAGTGGTTTATCTTATAGTACTGGAGTGGAGGACCCTGGGACCATCAAGGGAGAAGAGTGGGAGTGGAATGTGGGACCCTACCCGGAGAAGCAGTGATGCAAGAGATGGAGGCAGAGATGATGAAACAGAGAGACGGAGCAGCTGAAGACTCTAGGCATGGAGGGAGAAGGGGTATGTGCTGGTGACCAGGGGGCAGGCTTGCAGGGTGTGTCCTTTATTTGTTTGAATGATTGTATATATTCCTGAGTGTTTTGGTGTACATCTTAAAAACAAACAAACAAAGAAAAAAACAGGGAATAGAAGCAAATACTGTTGAATGATGAAGCATGCAGGGGATTGTAATCATTGCAATGAAACGAAGTATGACAGGATGAGTGAAACCTAATGTTCCCCCATGTAAACTATCACTCAATTCACATTAAAAATTTAAACTAATAATAATGACCTTTACCACTTATATGAGAATCAACTTACCATGAAGTAGTCATTGAAACAGAACCATCTCATAAATTGGGGATTACCTGTATTATAAAAATGTATTAATTGCTTAGAGGGTTGGCCCCACAATTCAATGAAATAATGAAATTAATTTCATGTTGCAAGTTATATTATGCAAATTATTTTCTATTGTTACAATAGGTAACGTAATGCATATAATACACATTATCAAACACATAGTAAGCACATATATAACTATTAAAAGTAATAAAAAGCAACAAATGAGATCCTTTTAATAGTGAATAGATTCACATTACTACAGTGCAATTTTAATCACGTGCACAGAGATATTAGTTAATAAATGAATGATGTTTAACATATAAATCTTTGACTTGTTCTCAATAAACTAAAAGAAAAAAGAAGTCAATGATTCTTTTTCTTTCTAAAGCAATGTCTTGTTACTTTACCTGTTCATCAGTGAGGAATACCAGAAACAACTTAAGAGACCCAAACTGGTCATGGTAATCTTGAGAAAAAATGATGCCTGGAATGCTGTTCAACTTGGTGCCTGCAGGAATTTAAAAATACGCCTGGTTTTCCCTGGCTCTTCTAGAACAGAAAATTGGACAGCAAGCTGTACATGATGCTACTAACTGACAGCTTTGGAAGTTCTTTCTGTGTCATATTTGCTAATGAGAACTGATAAATAACTTGAAATATGCAGATGGCGGAGCCCAGGATACAGGATGCCTGCAAGCATAAAAGTTATGAGTACTTCTGCTGCGTGATTCCTTCAGAAGTCTCCAACCATTTCCTTGGTAGTTCCAGAGTCTAGCTAATTGCGTCAATGCCAAATGGCTGAAGTCTGAAATGTACTAAATTATGCTTATACTATCTCCCTTCTCAGTTCTAGGAATTATGATCTCACTTTAATTTTTTTTTCTTTACTAATTGCCACAAAAAAAGTAGATTGGTGACTAGATGACCGGATGACTCCTTCCACCCTCACTCCTCACCCCAACCATCATCAACAATAAAAAGAATAGACTGCTCTTTAGTGAGTTTAATGCCTGGCACAGATCTTTGGGCCAGAAAAAGACTGGGAGTGTTCTCTGTTCCTAGTAATAGCTTCTGAAATAGTAGTTATTCAACTAGTCACATTAAGTAGAAGCTTGCTAACATAACACTAGGGAGACTTTAGGAGCCTTATGTGAAAACTTTTAAGATGATTCTGGTCTAATCAGCTATTTAAGAAGAGAAATTGATATTTTTGACTAAGAGGATAGAATGTCAAGATATAGTCGTCTTTGGAAATCACTAATTCAACTAATCACTAGTTGGAAATCACTAATTCACTAATTATTAGTTCATCTGCCATCAGTGATGATGTAAGTGGCATTCTAAGCTGCCCCCTTATCTACATTGCCAAATCTCGGTTTTAGAGCAGGGCTTCAAATGGGTTCTTTCTAGTTCGACCCCTTGTTGAAAATTTGCCTTTCCACCCCAGATATAGTGAACCAGAATCTACATTTAAGCAAGATCCTTCAGTTGTTTCTCATAAGTCCCTAGAATCTTAAAGATCTTGTTAAAATGTAGAATCTTATTTAGAATATCCAAGGTGTAAATGCAGATTCTCCACAGGAGATTAAACTAGAATGAACTGGTTCAAAACTTTGCTTCATAATAAAGTTGTGACTACACTCAACCAGAACCCCTTGAAAAAGGAAGCATTTCCTTTCATAGAGGAAGACCATCTTTTGATATAGGAAACATCTCTATCAAGTGGTTTTGTTAGTTGCCCTCAAGTTAGCTGACTCACAATAACCTTATACATAACAGAAGGAAACTGTGCCCAGTCCTGAGCCATATTCATGATTATTGGTATAATTAAGTCCATTGTTTCAGCTATTGTGTAATGTCTTCCAATCTATGCAACTCATCTTCCAGCACAATATTGCTACTGGTTTTCATTGGTTACTTTTCAGATGCAGAATGCTAGGTCTTTCTAGGTTTATCTCCCTACTTGCTCTTAGTCTGAAATCTGTCCACAATGTGTGACCCTGGTGAAATCTGAAATACCAGTGGCATAGCTTCCAGCATCATAGCAACTCCCAGGGTATCACAGTACAACTAATTGATGGTGGTGGTGGCTATATGCCTTGGAGTTGGCTCCAACTCATAGTGACCTTGTTTCAGAGGGTTCCAGAGGCTATAAATCTGTAACACAGCAGAAGTCTCATCTTTCTTCTGTGGAGCTGCTAGTAGATTTGGACTGTTGACCTGGGGGTTAACAGACCAACTTGTAGCCCACAATACTACCAGAGCTCCTTCAACAAACAAATTGTTGTTGTTAGGTGCCATCGAGTTGGTACCAACCTATAGCAACCTTATAAACAGCAGAACGAATTTCCCCAAATTACATAACATCACTAATAAAGTATTGTTAATGTATATTGCAAATCAGACAGAGTCGATCAAATTGTTAAAAATAAATTTAAATCAACAATATTGGAGTACAGGGGGGCTCCCAAATCTTCAATGGAGGGTCCTAGTCTTTGCTGACCAAGAATTGTTGGATTAAACAGACAGTTTCACATTAGCAAAAGACTTAAAGATTTATTTATTAAGTGGAAAAGATCTGGTCAGAGACAAGGCAATGGTAACCCCTGCTTTCCTAAATAGAGGATTTGCTGGGGTTTAAAATGTTTTCGATGCAAAAAGGCATCATGTTTATCCATAGGGGTAGTGGGGATTTCCAGGAATGTCTCATTTAGGAGGGGCTGTGCTAACTGTGGAGTCCTGGTGCACACTGTGGGTTAATGCACTAGACTGCAAAGTCAGCTTGAACTACAAGATCAGTGGTTCAAGCTCACCAGCCACTCCTCGGAAAACCTATACAACGTTGCTATGGGTCAGAACCGATTTGATGGCACTTTACAACAACAACAAAAATGCTACCTGGGTGCATGTGCAGTATTTCTTCAAGATGTATTCCATGGCAAAGAGTTATGGTAGGGGCAAACAGAACTTACTCTAAGATGTCCAAACCCCTCCTAAGGGCTGGTATGTAGTCCTTTAAAGTTATGCCTAGAGCACTGGATGAACCAGTCCAACCTGTAAAACATGTTACAAGGAAGCAAAGTAAATCATCATTATGGGTGGTCTTTCTTAATGGCAGGTTCTAGCATGTGGCTGCTCTGCTATGCACCCTGAGCATGTCCTACACATCTTCATACTTGCTCAAGTAGGGAGGCATGCAGCCCTCAATATTCTTCAACGTTTTAGTGCTCGTGTGTAATCCAAATCTCTGGAACCCTTTGTTTTCCTGCTTCAGGAAGACTTAGGTACCTTTCAGCACAGCTCTGTGAGTGTACTTGTTGTTAAATGCCATAGAGTCAATTCTGACTCACAGTGACCCTATATGTGGTTATGGAGGAGCTTGAACAGCCGACCTTTCTGTGTATTTAGTATACAATGAAAAAATGTGTAATAAATACCACTAAATTTATACCTCATTGAGTTTTAAATGTGACTTCAGTAAAAGTTTGCAGAGTACATTGGTTTTCCATTCAACAATTCATACGTATTTTGTTATGTGACATTGCTTGCCATCCCCATAGGTAACAGCACGCATCCATCTTTCCTGTTTCTTTCTGCCTTCTGAGCTTTAACTCTAAGCAAATTCCATCCTTCTGATCTCATAGCTTTGTTGTTCTAAGGAATGCATACCTTCCTGATGTTATTGTTCAGATTATAGGCCCATCTATTGTTTGACTAAAAGTTGAAACATGTAGGTTGAATTGTATACTTTAAAATAGTTTATTTCATGAGATGTTAACTTTACCTCAATAAAAACAAACAAATACAGTTCTTTAGCCAGTATATGCTGTTGTATGCTTATGCATGAGTCCCACTCATAGTAACCCTAAAGGACATAGGGAAATTGTTCCCTAGAGTTTTCTCCTGCAGATCATCTGGTGAATTTAAACCAATGACCTTTTGGTTTGCAACTGCTGTGCCACCAGGGTTCTTTAACTGGTTTATAAGGACTCTAACAAAAAGGTACCTTATCTCAGGAAGCCACCAAAAAAAATACATATATTTGAGTATATGTATACAGGATATGGAATCCTGGGTTGGTGCTATGGGTTAATGCTCCAAACTGCAAAGCTATTTGAACTGAAAGATTGGTGGTTCAAGCTCACCAGCTGTTCCTCAGAAACCCTATACAGGATTGCTATGGGTCAGAACAGACTCGATGGCACTTAACAGCAACATACAGGCTATGGACTCCTGGTGTGGTGCTATGTGATCAGCACTAGACTGGGAACCACAAGTTTGGCAGTTCAAACCCACCACCTGCTTCTCAGAAACACTACATGGAGTCATTATGAGTTGGAACTGACTCAATGGCACTTAAAAACAACAACAACATTCTGGGTATGACTAAACTCTGATACACCTTTATTTCAGAAAACTATAGTTCTTTACCATAGGTTATACCTGCTAGACTGTGTGAAGAAGTATCATGAAGATAAGATTGCTACCTTACAGCATTAACAGCCAATATACAAATACAAAGCCCTCTAATGTGAAGTATAAAATAGCACTTAACAGCTCTATTCCCTAATAAACAGTAACTATTCTAAAGATGAGGCTTTCTACTCCCGTAAGGATTTACACCCTTGGAAACCCTGTACAGGGTCGCTATGGGTCGGAACCGACTTGACGGCACTTAACAACAACAACATTCTAAAGAAAAAAAAGAGTCCTGATAGTGTAGTGGTTACACATTTAACTACTAACCACAAGGCCTGCAGTTCGAATCTATCAGCTGCTCCTTGTTAGAAAGATGAGGCTTTCTGCTCCCCAGAAGATACAACCTCAGAGACCCTATACAGGGTTACTATGAGTCAGAACCATCTTGTTGGCATACAACCCCACCACCACCATTCTAAAGAAAAAGGAGCCCTGGTAGCGTAGTGGGTACACATTGGACTGTTAACTGCAAGGTCAGTAGTTCAAATCTACCAGCCACCCTTTAAAGAAACATTTGGTTTTCTGCTCCTGTAAATATTTACTGCCTCAGAAACTCCACACTATGAGTTTACTATGAGTTGGAACTGACTCAACAGCGCATCACTACTACCTTTCTAAAGAAAAAGATTATATAAAATAAATGATGATTAAAAAAAATACACTGATGGAATTTTGGAGGACTTCTGGCAAGATGGTGGACTAGGCAGATGTACTGCATGGACCCTTTACCACAAAAATACAGGAGACCAAATGAAATAGATACAGATGATAATCATGAAACCTTGAGCTTCAGAGGAAAGGTTAGAGAAGTGGACTGAATACTTACTGGGAGGAAAAGTTGAGAAGGGATGGCAAAAGAGGAAGACTAAGTGGTGAACAATTGACTGACCAGGTGTGGAACAACCATCTTGAATTTTTTCAAAGAGCTTTGGAGACAGAAGGAGACCTGAAGTATCAGATTCACACAGTGATAGGAAAGGTGTGGTTCCTTTTTATCCCCGACATTTCCCTGGTGATCAGAAGCATGGTGGTTCCCACCTTCCTCCATCCCCAGTGCAGACCCTGCTTTCTGGGAGTTAGGATCTGCGAGGTTGTGAGACTCACCAGTGTGAGGCTGGAGCTGGCTGTACTGCCTTGTTACCTGGATTCTGGCAAGCTGAGTTTCAGATCTATAGAAGCTTCAGAGTCACCATGTCAGCATTAGTCTACCAGAAACCCTCATAACCAGTTACCCTGCTCACAGCAGGCCTGGTAGCCGAACAGACACTGAAACCAACTATGTTAAAGGTCTTCGCAAACTACTTCTGGATCGAGTACACTGAACATAGACAACATCTTGGCCTCTAAAAACTCCATCTAGGGCCAGGAACATCTTTCTCCAATCCACCTCATGAGCTCCTCATGAGCCCCAGAGTTTTCTTCTCTCCTCAGGGCTGGAGGCTGGCTTGGAAAATGTGCCCTTTCTCATTTAAACGAATGTGCATTTTCCATGTGTTTTGTGTACATCCAAAAACAAACAAACAAGAAAAGCAGGACTAGAGTTAAATACTGTTAACTAATGGT
>NW_006408524.1:38039360-38042663 GCF_000296735.1 Chrysochloris asiatica | reverse complement strand
AAAAAACCCTGAGGTCTTGGATTAATCACTCCTTATTTCTCAAAGTGATATCTTTGCCTTTTAACACTTTAACAATGTCTTTTGTAACACATTGACCAAATACATTGTTTGATTTCTTGATTGTTTTCACAGGTGTTGACAGTCGATCCAAGTAAAATGAAATCCTTGACAACCTCAATATTTTCTGTTTGTCAGTTCATAACTGATTCCCTATGGTTAAATAGTCAATTTTATCTTTAAAACAACATTGTAAGGTGGAACTATTATTCATTCGAGTGTAAATATATTATACACATAACAAGTCATAGAAATCTAACTTCCAGGCCTGATCACTTATGCCACCATTAAAAAAAAAAAATGAAACTTTTTCTAAAAAGTTTGTTTTTCAAATCAATCATGATATGTTTTTAAACTGTGTGTTAAATACAGGGTGTTTTTTAAAGTTCGTGGAACAATCTAATGAAAAGATAATGTAATTTTTCACAAACATTGTTTAGCATGTTTGTTAGATGGCCACCTATTCTAAACAGGATTTTAAGAGTCCAGACAATTCCCTGTGAATGGAAGCTAGACACCATCTGTTTACTGTTGGCTGCTTACTTTGATAAGCCTTTAGGAACCCCATCATGCAGATAGTTGGACACCACCATTGACATCTATGACATGTCATAGCTTGAACCTTGGCTTCTGTGGTCTTTTTAAAATACAACTTTCGTATTCACCAGTCAGCCTCCTTCTTTCACTGTCTGCTCAGTTTCTCCTTCCAGCAAATATCCAATCCATTTGTCTAACCTTCCTCTGAAGTTCAAGTCTCTAGGTTTATCATCTGTGTCTGTTTCATTTGGTCTCCTGGTGTGGTGCTGTAGGATAAACATTGGACTGATAAGCATAGGAGAGCAGCTCAAATCCACCAGCCTCTCCTTAGAAACTCTATACAGGGCCACTATGAGTTGGAACTGAATATGACAGCGTCTTGGTTGTAGCGGTATCGTGTAGCACATCTTCCCTCGGCCTCCATCTTTCTTCTATGAACTTCAAAAAAATTATCGCTATTTAACATTTTTTTTTAGCTCAAGATGGAAAATTCTTGGTGTTTATCATCTCTGACAGTAAAGGCTAACTTTTATTATTATTATTATTGTGGATTGAGTGATAGTTTACATGGGTGGGCGAACATCGGTTTTACCCTCACTGTTTGCAATGATTACGATCCCCTCCGTGCATCATCATTCAACAATACTTGCTTCTGTTCCCTGTTTGTTTGTTTTGGGGGGTGGGTGATGGATACAAAAACAGTCAAGAATATATAATAATTTAATAAAGACTAGCATGGTATTTTCAGTAGCCTCATATGCATGAGAAAGCTGGACAGTGAATAAGGAAGACCGTAGAAGAATTGACGCATTTGAGTTATGGTGTTGGAAGAGAATATTGAAAGTGCCGTAGGCTGCCAAAAGAACCAACAGATCTGTGTTGGAAGAAGTGCAGCCAGAGTGATCCTTGGAAGCCAGGATGTCCAAACTTTGTCTCTCATATTTTGGACATATTGTCAGGAGGGACCAGTCACTGGAGAAGGATATCATGTTTGGTAAGGTGGAGGATCAGAAAAAAAGAGGAAGACCCCCAACAAGATGGATTGGCAAAGTGGCAGCATCAATGGGCTCAAGTGTGGCAACAATTGTGAGGTTGGCCCAGGACTGGACAATCTTTCGTTCTGTTATACATAGGGTCACTATGAGTAGGTAGTGATTCGATGGCACCTAACAACAACAACTTTTTGAAACCTCTTGCCCTCCAGTCAATTTTGACTTATTGCAACACTATTAGAAAGAGTGGAACTGCCCCCGCAGGGTTTTCAGGTTTTCCTTATAATTCGTTAAGGAAACAGTCTATCACATCTTTCTCTCTCAGATGGCCTGGTAGATTTGAACTGCCCACCTTTGGGTTAGTATTTGAATACTTAACCACTGTGCAGCTAAGGCTCCTTGAGGATATCAAAGTATACTTTGATATTACAAAGTATACAAAATATATTATTAAAAATAGCAAGTGAAAAAATTTTTAATCTCTTTAGTAATTTACTAAAGAAAAATAATTTCTCATTGTGATGGGATTCTGATTTTTTGTGGATTGTTAAATTTCAGATCTCTTCCATAACTTTTCTATCTAGTATTTTGAAAATAAGGAGCTCTGGTAGTGTAGTGGTCACAAATTGGGCTGTGAACCTTAAGGTCAGCAGTTTGAAACTACCAGCTGTTCCGCGGGAGAAAGATGAGGCTTTCTGCTCCCGTTAAGATTTATAGCCTCGGAAACCCTATGAGTCAGAACCTATGAGACGGAACCGACTCCACGGCACATAACCACCTAACCACCATTTTGAAAATATATAAAAACTAACTGTTGAGTTTTACAATTATAAATGATAACTGATATAGAACTATCAGTGCCATCTTATTATTAAAGTCTTTAATCTTATGTTTCTGCTAAGATCAGTTTTCTTTCTCTACCAATTCTCATAGTGGTTAATTTTGCTGCCCAAAGTTCTCTAAGACTTCACTACAATTGTAACTTCTTTGTTTTTACAAATATTTCTCTTTTCCTTTTATTGATATTATTGTAATTATCACAAGTAGTCCTTTATTTATGATATATTTGAGTGATTATAAACTGTACTTAAGACCATCTTTTGGTTTGCACATCTTAACATTAGTAAAGCACTGGTGGCATAGTGGGTTAAGCATTGGCCTGCTAAGTGCAAGATCAGTAGTTCAAATCCACAAGCCACTCCATGGGAGAAAAATGAGGCCAGCTTCTTCGTAAAAATCTACTGTCTCTGCATCCTTAAAGATGAGTTCTACTCGGTCCTACGGGATCTCTGTAAAAATGGTGTGGAGATGGACATCTAATCTTCTCTGACTCAAAAACGGAGACAGAGACTCAGACTCAACATCAGTCAGGCCAAAACTGACTTCTGTGAGGCAGAAGGCAGCGGTTAGACATGTCTCGTCCATTCTTTCTTTCTTTCTTTCTTTTTTAACCAAGCATCCCTCCCAAGACACTCTTCTACTATTACTCTGCTGGTTTTGATAATTTATTGCAATAACGACACAGAATTCACAAACAATGTTCACTATTAAAGAGTTTTATTAGGGAAGTTAATAGGTTGCAATTCAGTATCAAAAATGCTCAGGAGAGTTTGTTGGTCAGGACAGTATCGTCCCAGACATGTCCTTAGGAATGCCTCTCTCTGGTCCTCCATTTCTCAGCCATACAGCCCCTGGGCCTCTACTTGTTCAGGCAATA
>NW_006408524.1:38021162-38037427 GCF_000296735.1 Chrysochloris asiatica | reverse complement strand
CCCCCATGTAAACTATCATATAATTCATAATAAAACATTTTTTAAAAATTGGAAATAGAAATATTGCATTTTACTCAGCAACCATTTATATACAACTATATATATATATACACTCTCAAGAAATGAGAACCATGACCTGAATAGCTATATGCACACCCATGTTCATTGCAAAACTATTCACAATAGCAAAAAGATGGAGACAGCCTATATGCCCATTAAAAGAAGAACGGTCAATCAAACTTTGGTACATAAACACAATGGAAGACCTTGCAATGTTAAAGAAGAATGGCCAATCTGCAAAACATCTCACAACAGAGATGAACCTGGAAGACATTATGGTGAGTAAAATTAGTCATTCACAAAAGGACAAATATTTTATGAGACCACTGTTATAAAATGTTATGAGAAGGTTTTCTTGCAAAAAGAAACATTTTATAATGGTTACCAGGGTTGGGAGGAATGCGAGAGTTAAAGTGAAGAGTGGTAAATACTGTTAACTGATGGTTGTTGTTGTTAGGTGCCATCGAGTCAGTACCGATGCACAACAGAATGAAACCTTGCCCGATCTTAGGCCAATCTCACTATCATTACCACACTTGAGCCCCTTGATGTTGCCACTTTGTCAATCCATCTTGCTGGGGGTCTTCCTCTTTTTTGCTGACCCTCCACCCTACCAAACACGATATCCTCCTGCAACTGGTCCCTCCTGACAATACATGGAGGGAATTGGAATCATTGTAATGAAAGGAAGTATATGATTTGTTGAATATAAAACAGATCATCTGCTCTATAAACTTTCACTGAATTCATTAAAAATTTTTATTTTTCCAATAATAAAATTGTTTATATCAATTTGTCAACAAGTAAGAACACATATTATGTTAAAATACAAACAGAGATTTATAAAAGTTTCAAAAGATTTCGAACCAGGAATACATCTCACAAAATGAAATCAAACTCTTCAAAAGGGTGGAGTAACAAAGGCATATTTGTAAGGTAAAATAGAAAACTAAAGGTCCAACATTCTCATTACAAGTTGCAAGGTCAGGGAATCCAGAGGTGAGAAAACTCAAAGATGGGTAGTGGGAGGGATTACTATGAGTCAGAACCGACTCCAAGGCAGTTAACAAAAACAAGATGTCTGTTTAAGGGATTGAAAATTGCAAGCATACTAAGCAAAAGCTACCATGGGGTAGACACTCCGACTGGCCCCCTATCATTTGATATGAGACAAGGTCTTCAAAATTTAGAAGTCTCGCATAATTTACAACTCAGATTACTGGGGCATTCGTCATTCACGTACATTGTTAACAACCAGGAAGTCCCCTTCTTGACCTTTCCCAGTCACTGTCTCTGCCATCCCACCCGTGGCTGGGAGTCCAGGTATCATGGTTTTCCCTGGTATCTTTCATTCTCAGGGGGCTAAAGAATTAGTTCCACCAAGTTGCCGCTTCTCAGTCACACATGAACAATAAGCATTCACTTAGAAACTCTTTACTGCAAAGCGAAAGTATACTTCAGAGAGAAAGCAGGCCTGTTTACGCTAGTGGAGAAGACGTGGTAGAATTGGGGAGTACAGATTAAGTTAAAGTGAAAGTACACGCCAAAGAGAGAGAAGCAGGTCTGTCTCTGTGAGTGGAGAAGACACTGAGGTTGGGGTACACTGGCTTATAAAGGTATGGGGTCTCCTCCAAGAGTGGGATAATACATATTGATTTGGAGGCATGGTATGTTAAATAGTCATCAATTTTTAGTAAAGGGGGGCAGGCTTCTTGGAAATGGAGTGCCTTCTGCAGTTGTCAGCTCTAGGCGCTATCTTCACGGGTTGTCTGCCTGAGACCAGCTGCTACTATTAGGGTTTTAGGTCATGATAGCCTTATCTCTGTCCGCAGGCTATTCTTCTCAATGTTATCATTCATGTTGGATTAGAGATGGTCTCCCCTCTTTCTTGATCCCTTTCTAATAGGAGACTAAGGGCAAAGGAGTGGATATGAAGCCAGGGTAAGAGAGACCTAGGGCCCAGGGATCCTAGCCAGTCCCTGACATTGGTGTGGTCCTGTAGGATAAGCACTGGACTACTAACCACAAGATCAAAAGTTCAAACCCACCAGTCTCTCCACAGAGACCCTATACACAGTCACAATGAGTCAGAACTGATTTATTGGCACTTAATAGCAACAACGATCCATGGCTGAGTATTCTGACTTTTATTGTTATCAATCCCTGACATTTTTTTTTTTCTTTACTTTTTATTGTGAATTGAGTGAAGGTTTACAGAGCAGATCATCATTTTTCACCTTCAACAATTCATGTATTTCATTTCATTACAATGATTGCAATTTCCTCCAATGAATCATGAGCTAGGAGTCCTGGTGTGGCACTCTAGTATAAGTTCTGGTCTGCTAGGCTCAAGGTCAGCAGTTCAAATCTCCACCAGCTCCATAGGAGAAAGATGATGCTTTTTGCTCCCATAAAGATTTGTTGTTGTTGTTATGTGCCGTGGAGTTGGTTCCTACTCACAGTGACCCTGCACAGGGTTTCTGAGGTTGTTAATCTTTACAGGAGCAGAAAGCCTCATCTTTGTCCCATGGAACAGCCGGTAGTTTTGAACTGCTGACCCTGAGGTTAGCAGCCCGATTCATAACCACTATGCTACCAGAGCTCCATAAAGATTTACAGCCTTGGAAATTCCATACAGGGGGCTGTGAGTCAGAACCGACTCAGTGGCACACAACCACCTCCACCACGAGTCTCATTGATTCAACAGCACATAACAATAACCATCAATTATCAGTATTTACGACTGTTCACTTTAACTCATTCATTCCTTCTGTGTCTTCTATCTTTCTTACCCCAACAACAAACTTAAGCACTTTCATTGAAATTTGTTTTTGAAGTTTATATAAATGAAATTACATATACTTTCTTTAATTTCTAGTTTCTTTTACTCAAACCCATGTTTGTATGACCCATCACATTGTTGAGATTACGGTTATTTTGTTTGTTTTCATATTGATCACAATCCCATTATGTGAGTATACTATGATTTTGTTGTCCATTTCTCCTATTGATGGACATTTGAGTTGTTTTCAGTTTAAGGGATTACCATGTGCCCGGGGCTGCCATAACTCCACTGCCTCAGATTGTGTCACTCTCGCATTCAGAACTCTCAAACTGTTCATGGAAAAGTTTGAAAGAATGATTTTTTAAAACTTTATGAAATTTTAGTCAGTCATAAACCACTCCTTTTTTCTTTTTAACTGCATAAAAATACATATAACAAAACATGTATTTACCAATGTTCCCTAATCAATATAATTGCAGCTTTTCCTTTGTTTTTTTTTTGTTGTTGTTGTTTGTTTGTTTGTTTTTTTCAGACACTTAATTTACTGGAGAGATGACCTGCTCATGTGGAGATGATTAGCAATGCAAGACATTTTAAGGGACTAGTCTCAACACTTGGGCTCACCCCAACAGCAACAAAATCATTACAGTTGTACAGTGTGTATGTACTACAGTTAATTTTATGCAGTTATGAAGTTTTGTCTGTTTTTAGTTTTTTATTATTAATTGAGTGAAGGCATATAGACAAGAGCATCAGCTTTACATTCAACAAATCATACACTGTTTCATCACAATGATTACAATCCCCTCCCCGCAACAACAGTTATCCTACTTTCTCCCTGTGGTTCCCCATTTACATTTTATATCTCATAAATGAAACAAAGCAAAAACCCTTGATGCACACATACAAAACAAAACAAAAAAATATTAATTTAAATGTACAAAGGGCATATTCTGCCTGCCTCCTGCCCACAGGTATACCACCTTACTAAGTTCATGGGCCTAGAGCCTGAAGCTGCTCTGTCTCTCCATGCCACCACCTTTGTCATCATCTCTGCTGTCACCACTTTCCTAAGTAGGGATCTTCCTTCTTGATGGTCCTGGGATCATCTGCTACTGAAAGGAAAGATTAATTACTCCCTCCTTTTAGTGACGCATCTTCTACAATTTCAGTTTTGACAATCACAATTAATCCTGCTAACAATTATTCACAATTGAATAATAAAATCCTATTAATATCATCTCCCACCCCCTTTCACCAGACCCCTCTGGAAAAGAGGAAAGCTATTCAGTGTGAATTCTACCTTAGTCTCTTCATGAAAGCTTGTAAGCCAGCCACTTCATGCCTTTATAGACCCTCTCCCTCCCATTTTTGATAGCCAATATCTAAATTGTTCTTCTTATCAACCCAGTCACTCTTCAGAAACTCTGTCCAGGGTTGCTATGACTCAAAGGCACGTAACAACAATAGCTAACCCAGTACACTGAGGAGACAGGCATGTTCCTTGGTATGAAGAATCTTCCATTCCAGTTGAAACTTTGAGCACCCCCATGTGTGTTAGAGTAGAGCTGTGCTTCACAGGGCTTTCAATGACTTCAGAAGTAAACTGCCAAGCTCTTCTTCTAAGGCATCTCTGGGTGAATTTGGGCCGCCAACCTTTATGTTAGCAGCTAATCACATCAACCATTTGTACCAGCCTGGGACTTAATTTGTCCATTAGTCTCTGAAATTGCATTTAATATCAAATATGTCACTAAAATTGTCACTTGAAAAAGTTCAGGATTTAGAGGTCAGTGTGAGTATCATATGGCAATTAGGAGGCCTGGTGGGGCTGTGGCTTAGAGAGGAGGCTGCTAATTGCAAGCTTGGTGGTTCTGTAGGGTTGCTGTGGAATGGAATCAGTGCAACAGTAGTGATGGAAGTGAGTAGTGGGTAGTACAAGGAGCTCTGGTAGCATAGTGGTTACAAGTCAGGCTGCTAACCTAAAGTTTAGCAATTCAAAACCACCAGCTATTCTGTGGGAGAAAGACACTTCTTCTCCTGTAAAGATTTACAGTCTCAGAAACCATATACAAGGTTGCATGAGTCAGAACTGACTCCATGGCATACCACCATAACCATCAATGGGTAATACTTTGGGTTACGCACTGGGCTGATCAAAAGGTCAATGGTTCAAACCTACTAGCTGCTCCACAGGAGAAAGTTGAGGCTGTCTATTCCTGTAAAAATGTACAGCCTTGGAAACCTTATGGGAATACTTCTAATCTGTTCTATAGTGTTGCTATCAGTCAGAATCAACTAAGCAGCAATAGCTTTGGTTTGGTATCATGTGACAAGGTAGTCATACATGTTTTTGTCCTACTGGCATCAAGGAGAAAAAAAGAGGGCAGGAGAGAAGAAGAATTGACATATAATAACTGGCTGGTAAAAGCTAGAATAATCTTCAAGTTTCATTTATGTTCAGAAGAAAAATGTTTTCTTAAACTGAATTATGATTGAAGTCCTCTGCCATGAATGAGATATTCTGCCCAGCAACGAGAGACTGAGTGTTACTGGAGGAGGAGACAAACGTGTTGAATTCATTGCTAAAAATCTGGCAAAAACTCAAAATGAATAGGCTAACAGAAAAAATTGAGCAAGAGATAGCCTCGGGAGGAGAAAGCTGCTGTTGATCAGCTTCTTGGTTTCATTTTTGGGCCAAGAAGCTTCCCGTAAATGCTTCATTCAATCCAGAACATTAAAAATCATTACTAAGAAAGTTTTCACAGTTATTGCCTTTTCACAGTTACTGCCTTTATTTACATTGGAGACAGAATATTATCAGAAAATAATGGACAAAAAAATTGTAATAAAAAATCAATTTGTTGTTAAAAATAAAAAAAATACGTTGTTGTTAAGTGCCATTGAGTCAGTTATGACTCATGGCCACCCTATATAGGTTTCCAAGGAGCAGTTGGTGAATTTGAACAGCCAACCTTGTGGTTCAAACCAAACTTCCAGTTCAGTACTTCAACCAACAGCATCACACCAGGACACCAATATATAAATAAAAATAATATAAATTCCATTTTAATGTTAAAACCATTGACAGACATTTAAAAATCTGGCATTTAAGTAATTTAACAATAATATTTTATTGTCTAGGAAATATTAAAATAGGCTTAGCTCTAGCAAGGTGCACAGTTAGTTGAAGTGATTTAAAATTTACTATGTTGCTAATATTTCATGGGACAGTAAACTGTCCATAACCAATTTTGTGTTTATATTTCTAAGCAGCTCAAAACAGTGTTGTCCAGTCATTTACGAATAATTTTGCTTAGAATTTATTTATCAAGCACTGACTCGATGGAACCTAACAACAAGCATTATTAAAAAAAAAAAAAAAAAGTTGACCTTAAGCTTGAATAATAGAAAATTAAACAGAAAAAAAACAAAACTAAGATACATTTTAAATTAAACTTAGCCACAAAGAGTTTTAAATAAGGATTGTTAAAACCTAAAATGAGTTACGCAGGTAAATTTAGAGAATTTCCTTGCTAGTAAAATGATTGCAAAATTGAAAGATGATTAGAAATGTGACTAGAAATTTCTTCAGGGCATGAAGGAAAAATGTAAAGTCAAAAGTATTTTTTCAAGGAAGTGCATGCCTCATATCGTCTACTGTGGGAGTATAATGAAAGGAGTCCCAAAATTATGCTTTGAAATCCCTGCCAGCATTAGTCCTGAGGCCAACCTCATCATGATTACTCCTAGGCCATGTCTGAGTGTGACGGGGTATTAAGGCAGGCTTGTTCCAGGTGGTGTGAGGGATTCCTTTGATGTCTTACTTCAAACTCCTGTTGGTCTTGCCAAACATTTTTTAGAGAATGTTGTTGTTATGTGCTGTGGAGTCGGTTCCGACTCATAGCAACCCTGTACAGGGTTTCCGAGGCTGCAAATCTTTAAGGAGCAGAAAGCCGCATCTTTCTCCTGTGGAACAGCTGGTAGTTTCAAACTGCTGACCCAGAGGTTAGCAGCCCAATTCATAACCACTACGCTACCAGAGCTCCTTTTTTTTAGAGACTAGAGTGCTGTAAGTTATTTAATGTTTCTTCTAGTCATAGTCTTTGTAAACTCTCACCAAGCAACATTTTTGCCCTGATGGTTCTGGGTAAGAGAAGGCGGGAGAAGATGCTGATTCAGTTGTGAGTGATTCATACTTTCAACTGTGATTGCAAAAACCTGGAACATGAATGTGTAAAATGAGTCATCTCACAAGCAGGAAAGAGATCTCTTTACCATCAATGAAGAAGATCCAGGAATAGAGCGTGTCCTTAGGGCCCAGAGATCTCTGCACACCGAACCTCCTGAACTCAGGGACAGAATGCTGTGACACCAGAGGGGTGACAGAAGAGAAGCAGCAACAGCAGAACCCAAACTCACAGTATGAGACAGAGTCATGCGCTTCCCAGCTCATGTAACAAGTAAAGTTGAGTGAATTTGGGTATCAGACTTGCTTGCAGAATAGGGTATCTCCAGGCATTTAATTGGAGGAGGGGTTAGGTTTTCTGACTCAGGGAGCTAGAGCTGAGTGCCTTCAGGCCAAGGCTTATGGTGGAGTGGGGTGTCCTGTGGACATTTATCCACAGCCCTAAGAGAACTTTGTAACATTGGCTGGGCAGAGAGAGAGAGACCTACCTGTGGGCACAGTTGAGGAGAGGGCTGTCCTGACTGGAACAACTGTGCCCTGCATAGTTCTCACACTAAATTATAAACTGTTGACTTCCCTAACAAACCCCGTAACTGTGAGTATGGGATCGGAATTCTGTATAGCAGGCGCAGTGAATTATTACCCCTGCTGAGCCAAGATTGCTGCGGGTGAGATGGTTGGTGTAGCACCGTTGCTCCCTTCCCTCCTTCCCTGGCTTTCTCCTTCACAGAGGTCACACCTGCGTTATGACCTTTGGTTTTGCCAGTCTCCTACAGCTCTACTTTCCCTCACAAACATTTCTCCTAATACATTTCTTGTAGGTTTAGTTTAGGATAACTGTCAGCTTCTCAGAAGATCTGGACTAATGTACAAGAATATTCTGGTTCCCTGGCTCAAATAAATATTAGAAAAAGAAGGAAAAGGGAGAGGAAGACAGGAGGGAGAAATGTAGTAGTCTCCTAAACTGTTAGAAATTCATATCCTTTTAAAGTTTTATTTAGGAACTAAGAGGCTTTCTGCTCGCATAAAGATTTACAGCCTTGGAAAGCCTAAACAAGGTTGCTGTGAGTCAAAATTGACTCAACAGCATACAACCACCATCCAGAAGTGATAGGTAAAATTCATTCGATTTAGATCATCTTTGTTATTCCTGTTTTAAAAACTGCTAAATAGTTGCCTTAGGCCATATAATCAGGGGGACCAGTCCCTGGAAAAGAACATCATGCTAAGTAAAGAGGAGGATCAGTGAAAAAGAGGAAGACTCTGGATGAGATGGATTGATACAGTGGCAGCTGCAATGGGCTCAAGCTTAACAGCCATTATGAGTTTGGCAAAGGACCAGGCAGTGTTTTGTTCTGTTGTATATAAGGTTGCTATGAGTTGAATCAACTCAATAGCATCTAACAGCAAAAGCAATATATATATATATATATCTATATATATATCCATATTCATATATAGGGATATATATATACGGAGTCCTGGTGTAGCACTGTAGGATAAGTACTGTATGGTAAGGTCGGTTCGAATCACAGAGTTGGCAGTTCAAACTCAGCAGTCGTTCCTTGGAAACCTAGAATCCTATACAGGGTTGCTATGAGTAGAAACCGATTCCACTCGACATATACATATATAAACTTTTTATTGTGAACTGAGTAAGGTTTACAGAAAATAACAGTTTTAACATTCATGTAATGATAGTTATCCCATTTCATCCCTGTGGTTTTTATTTTCCATCCTCCTTCCCATCTCTTCTCAGCTTGGTCCTTAGATAAATGTTGCATGTTCAATCTTGAGTTGTTGGCCATTCCATGATGAGCATACCTTACTAGTATTGTCCCCCTGTATACCTATTTACTGCTGATAATTGGGCCACATGAGTGAGTTCTGCTCCAGACCTGAAGGGTCACTAAGGGCTATAGTCTTGGGTTCCTCTAGACTCTTTCTGACCAGTAAGCCTGGTCTTTTTTTTTTTTTTTTTTTTTTATAATTTTGAGTTTTTTCCCACATTTGGAAGATAAAATATTTTTATAAATAAATTGAAGTTATCCATTCAGATTTTGTGGACAAAGACATTTTATTGTATAAAATTAAATGTCCTCTTCTTAACAAAACACAGACTTGTCTTTGTCTCCAATGTAACTCTTCCTGAGAACTACAGCCCAATATCCCACTATTTTTCTCACTAAAAAAGGCAATTTGTGATGATAAGGGGGGATCAAATGAGGACACATATGGAAAGTGGATATTACCTGTAGTAGATTTTATTTTCCAAAGAGAGTTTTTACAATACCTTTCATTGAGGTGCTCTTACAAAATATAGCCTTGCAGCTCTCTCAGTAAGAGGTGGGGTCTGTATTCTCTTCCTCTTGAATCTGGGCAGGCTGTGATTGCTCATACAAGAAGCGATCCTTCTGGGATCCATGTCTTTCTATCTGTCAACAACTGTGGAAAATTCTTGACCATTATCTTTTTACATATTTCTTCTGTTATATAGTCTTTCTCTTCTCTTTCTGGAACTTTATCACACACTGCTTATTTTTGTCTAACAACATTTCTTCACACACACACATACACACACCCTTTTTTTTCCTTTGTGTTTTAGTTTGTATAATTTCAGTTGGTCTCTGTCTTCAAGTTCCCCTTTGTCTTCTATTGTAGCTAGTCTGAGGATATCTAATTTTTCCCCCATCTCTGATTTTGTTGTTCACATGTCATTTTTGTCAATTGTTTTGTTATTCCTGCTGAAATTCTCCATACATTCACTTCTTTCATAATTGAAGATGTTGTTGGTGTTGTTAAGTGCTGGCGAGTCAGTTTCGACTCATAGTGATTGATGCTGTACAGGGTTTCCGAGGAGCTGCTGGTGGGTTTGAACCACCGACCTTGTGTTCAGCAGTCCAGTTTTTATTTAAAAATTTATTAAAAATGGGGAGTCCATTTTTATTAAACAAAAACTGAGACTTAATTAAATAATATTAATCCTCAGAAAATGGGGTGGGCTGCTAACTACAGGATTGGTGGTTTAAATCTTCCAGTCACTTGGAGGGAGAAAAGATTTACAGTCTTAGAAACTCAAAGGAGCAGATATACTCTGTCATCTGTCATGCTGTTGTTAAGTGCCAGTGTGTTGGTTCTGACCTATAACGACCCTATATAGGGATTCCCAGGAGCAGCTAGTAGGTTTGAACCACCAACTTGTGGTCTGAAGTCCAGTGCTGACTCTACAGCACTACACCAGGTGACCCCTCTATCCTCTAGGGTTGCTGAATTGGAATCAACTCTATGACTATGGGTTTTTTCTGTTTGCTTGTTTTTAATTTTGTTAGATAAGTAGCAAATGTATCTAAATCAGTCTAAAGTGTGGTTAAATTCTGTAAGAGTTTGTTGTAGGTTATTATATTGAATTCTTTACTGCCTTAAAATAGTTTGTTGTTGCTAAGTGTCATCAAGATGGTTCTGACCCATAGCAACCCTGTATAGGGTTTCTGAGGAGTGGCTGGTGAGTTTGGGCAGTTGATTGTAGTACAGAACATTGTCCTAGGGCTTGATTAATACTTTTCTTCTATAAAAAGGTTGCATAGAGATCTCTGTACTTTATTGCTCTCTTAGCTATTTAATGCTGCTATAAACAGAAACGGAAGGAGCTCTGGTAGTGTAGTGGTTACGAATCAGGCTGCGAACCGCAAGGTGAGCAGTTCAAAACTACCAGCTGTTCCACAGGAAAAAGATGAGGCTTTCTGCTCCTGTAAAGATTTACAGCCTCAGAAACCTTGTACAGGGTCGCTATGAATTAGAACCGACTCCATGGCACATAACCACCACCATCATAACAGAAATGGAGTCCTGGTGTGTGGCACTGTAGGATAAAATTTGACTGTTAACCACAAGGTTGGTGGTTCAAGCCCACCAGCCACTCCTCAAAAACCCTATACAGGGTCACAATGAGTCAGAATTGACTTGACAGCACTTAACAACAACAACAACAGAAATATCACAAAAGGCTGGCTTTTAAGAAACAAATGAATTTTCTCACAGTTTATGAGGCTAGAAGTCCAAATTCAGGGCACCAGCGCTTAGAGAAATTTCTCTCTGGGGGAAGAAGCTTGATCAAGTGACTTATCTTCTCCTCTGTGCTTCCTAGCTTGTTAGCTTACTCAGCTAATTTTTTTCCTGTTGATTTAGGACACACTCTACAACAATATTTCCTCATTAACATAACAAAGATACTCTAATTTTAAATAGAATCACAGCCAAACAAGCACATTGTTGCATGTCCTTAGGGACCACGGAGTTCATAATGATGCACAATGACCCTATGACCCTATGTACAACAGAACAAAGCACTGCGGGTTCCTGTGGCATTCTTACAATCATTGCTGCTTGAGTTGGTTGTTGCAATCACTGTAGAAATCTGTTTTGTTGTGGTTCTTCCTCTTTCCCTCTGACTTTCTACTTGACCAAGTATGATGTACTTCTCTGAAGGCTGGTTCCTCCTGAAAACACGTCCAAAGTTCATGGGACAAAGTGTTGTCATCCTTGCTTCTAAAGGCCATTCTTCTTGTACTTCTTTGAAGACACAATTGTTTGTTCTGTCTATTCAATATTTTTTGCCAACACTATAATTCAAAGGCATCAGTTCTTCTTTTGTCTTCCTTATTCATTATCCAACTTCTACATGTATATGAGATGACTGAGAATACCATACATTGGCTCTGGTGCATCTTAGTCTTCAAAATGACATCCTCCCTTTTTAGCACTTAAAACATATCGCTTGTAGCAGATCTGTTCAGTGCAATAAGTTGCTTGATTTATTGACTGGGGCTTCCATGAGTATTGATTGTGGATCCAAATAAAATGATTCTTGGAAATGTCAATATTTTTATTGATAATTTCAATATTTGCTCCATTTATTATGATATTGCTTATTAGTCCAAACCCATTGTCCTCAAGTCAATTCCAAATCTGAACAACCTTACAGAACAGGGTAGAACTGTTCCATAGGGTTTCTGAAGCACACTGCCATGTCTTTTTCCCTCAGAGTGGTTGGTGTGTTTGAACTGCCAACCTGTCAGTTAGTAGCCAAATGCTTACCTACTGGACCACCAGGGTCCCTCGCTTGTTGATCTAGTTATTTTCTGTAAGTATAATAACCAAACCAAACCCATTGCCATGACATTGACTGACTCATAATGACCCTGTAGGTCAGAGTATTAATGTCTCTGTAGGATTTCCTGGTGTGGTGCTGGGGGTTAATGTGCTGGACTGCTAAGTCACTTTGAACATTAAGGTTGGCATTTGAAGCTCACCATTCACTCTTTGGAAACCCTAAACAAGGTGGCTAGGGGTCAGGGCCAACTCAACAGCACTTCACAACAACAATAAGGGTTTCCAAGACTGCACATTTTTCTCTTTTTCTTTTCTTCTTTCTTTTTTTTCAAGACTAAACTTTTTTGGGAGCAGACTTGTCACATCTTTCTCTGTCAGAGTGGCCGGTGGGTTCCACTGACCTATTAGTTAGCAGTCAGGTGTTTAACCACTGCACAGCCAGGACCACTTGATCCACAAGTAGGGGAATTAGGGTTTACAACATGTATATTGTGAGGACACTATTCAACCCATAACAATAACACAGCCATCAGCTTTCTGAAGCTTGGAAGGTCTTGTGCTTTACAACTTGGATCTTACCTTTTTGTTTCCTAGGAAGTATTCTTTGCTCTTTCGTCATGACTGGTCTTTCTATACCTTGTAACATGTCTTCGTATCTTCGCTTATGGGGGTGGCTATTGACGTATGCCTGAGAAAGACTTTTCTCTTCTGTTACGCTCTTTGATTTTGACAGCCACTGCCTTGGTTCAGATGAAAACTAAAATTGCTTTACAAGGATTGTTCTCAGATTCCTTACCCTGCCCTCAGCTTCTGGCCCTTGCTTTGCACTTGGAGAAAGTCTGTAGACCTTGAGATGGAGACCTTGAGGAACTGGTCTCAGTACTCTGGCCTGCCCCACAGTGCTTAGTAGACAATCTCTGTACTAAGGGAAGACTCATGAGCTAGAGCTGTCAAAAGTGTACCATTCACTCTGAGACTGGCACTCTTGGAATCTAAACTGTCACCTCAGTGTACATATGGGCTTTAATGATGATCAAATAATGAAAACACACTGAAATTTGAATATAAGGTTTATTCTGAGCAATTATTCTATATGCATATGTTGTTGTTTAGTGCTGTTGAGTTGGTTCCCACTCATAGCGACCCTGTATAGAGTTTCCAAGGAGCAGCTGGTGGGTTTGAACCACCATTCTTCTGGTTCGAAGTCCAGGGCTGATCCTACAATGACACACCAGAAGGAAGACCATTTTGATTCCAGAAAAAAAGCACATGGATTATAAAGAGAAAGGAGAAATACAGTAGATCACGTACTGGCTAACCTTCACATGATTGAACCCTGCCTTCCCCTTTACTAAAATCAACTGATAGCAGGTTACTTCTGACCTGGCTGCTAGTAATTTGATATTCCACCCACCCATACCACCAGTCGTCTGTCAGTTTGTCATATTATGGTGGTTTGCATGCTGCTGTGATGCTGGAAGCTATGCCATTGGTATTTTAAATGCTGTCAGGGTCTCTCACAGTGGGCAGGTTTCAGCTGGGCTTCCAGAGTAAGACAGACTAGGAAGAAGGAGAGGCAGACTACTTGTGAATGTTTAGACACTGAAACCTTATGAACAACAGTGGGACACTTCCAGATAGCACCAAGATATTAACTACTGAGACATTATGAAAAGTACCAGAACATATGCCAACTATAGTGTTGGAATATATACACCTCGGGGTTCAGTCACGGAAAGCACTCAAAATGCAATTGGGGAATGGCTGCTTCCTCAAAGTAGAGGTAAGGTGGTGGGTCAGAGAAAAAGAAGAAGACGCCCAGGGAGATGGACTGGCAAATTGGCAGCATCCATGGCTTCATGAGTGGCAACAATTGTGAGGTTAGCCCAGGAAGGGGCAGTTTTTCATTCCATTATACATAGGGGTCGCTATGAGTCAGTACCAACTTGATGGCACCTAACAACAACAACACCAATTTCTTCAGTCTGAAATTGATCAAATATGCAATCAAGATGTGTTGATAATTACTTGTGATTAGATGGCAAAGGTTAGAAACAAAGAGGAAGAATCAGTCACTGGAAAATATGTAGGCTGCAGGTAAAGAAATTTAGAACAAGTCCACGAGAGCCAAAATATGACCTGAGTACATCTCATCTGAGTATAGAGATCTTCTCAAGAACAGATTGATGCATTGGATCCTAATGACTGAAAACCAGAAGATATGTGGGATGACATCAAGAACATCATACAGGAAGAAAGCAAAAGGTCATTAAGAAGACACGAAAGAAAGAAAAGATCAAAATGAAAGACAGAGGAGACTCTGAAATTTGCTCTCCAGCATAGAGATGCTAAAACAAATGGAGGAAATGAGAAGGTAAAAGAGCTGAACAGAAAATTTTACAGGGCAGCTTGAGAAGACAAAGTCAAGCATTATAATGAAACATGCAAAGATCTGGAGTTACAAAACCAAAAGGGAAGAACATGTTCTGCATTTCTCAAGCTTAAAACACTGAAGGAAAAATTCAAACCTTGAAATATTGAAGGATTCCATGGGCAAAATATTGAATGGTGCAGAATACATCAAAAGAAGATGGAAGAAATACATAGAGTCACTGTACCAAAAAGAAATGGTCGATGTTATACCATTTCCAGAGGTAGCATATGATCAAGATCTAAGGGTACTGAAGGAATCTATCCAGGGTGCATAAAGGTGTTGGCAAAGCACTGAGCTCCAGAAATTGACAAAATATAAGTTGAAATGATTCAACAAACTGATGCAGCACTGGAGGCACTCACTCAGCTAGGGCAAGAAATTTGGATGACAGCTACCTGACCAACTGATTAAAAGAGATCCATATTTGTGCCCATTCTAAAGAGAGGTGACCTAACCAATGGGAGGTGGAAATCATTAAGAAATATCAATAGTATCACATGCAAGTAAAATTTTGGTGAAGATAATTTAAAAATGGCTCAACAGTACATCTACAGGGAACTGCCAAAGGTTCAGACTTGATTCAATAAGGACTGTCAGAAACTCAATTCTGATTCAAAAGAGAGATATCATTGCTGATCTCAGATGGATCTTGGCTGAAAACAGAGAATACCAGAAAGATGTGTGCCTGTGATTTATTGACTCACACAAAGGCTTTCCATTGTGTGGATCATGACAAGCTAAGGACAACATTGTGAAGAATGGCTATTCTGGAAGACTTTATTGTGGTCATAAGTAACCTCTACATACACCAAGAGGCAGTCATTTAAATAGAATAAAGGGCCATTGAATAGTTTAAAATCAGGAAAGGTGTGCACCACAGTTGTATTCTTTCACCATTCTTATTCAATATGAATACTGATCAAGTAATTTTAGGAGAAGCTAGATTATATGTAGAAGACCGTGGCATCAGGATGGGAGGAAGACTCATTAACAGTCTGCAATATGCAGATGATACAATTTTGCTTGCTGACATTGAAGAAGACTTAAAAAAACTTATTGATGAAGATCAAAGATCACAGCTGTGGGTATGGGTTGCACCTCATATAAAGAAAACAAAAATCCTCACCATTGGACCAATTAATAACATCATGATAAAAGGAGAAGAGATTGAAGTTGTCAGAGACTTCATTATGCTTGAATCCACTATTAACACTCATGAAAGTAGAAGTCAAGAAATCAAATGATGTATTCCATTAAGCAAATCAGCTGCACAAGTCCTCAAAAGCAAAGATAATCAGTTTAAGGACTAAGGTGTGCCTGACCCAAGCAATGACATCTTCAAAAAACTCACATGCATGTGAAAGTTAAACAGTGAATAAGGAAGGTCACTGATAATAAGGAAGAATTGATGCATTTGAATTAAGCTGTTGGAGAAGAAAATTAAAAGGACTATGAATTTCGAGGCACTTAACAACAACAACAACAACAACAACATGAATTTCGAGAAAAACAAACAAATCTGTGTTGGTAGCAGTACAGCCAGAATGCTCCTTAGAATCTAGGATGGTGAGATTTTGTCTGGCATATTAGGACACATTATCTAGAGGGACTAAGGAGCTCTGGTAGCGTAGTGTTTACGATTTGGGCTGCTATCCTCAGGATTAGCAGTTCGAAACTACCAGCTGTTC
>NW_006408524.1:38003682-38020767 GCF_000296735.1 Chrysochloris asiatica | reverse complement strand
GAGTCAGAATGACTGGATGGCACCTAACAACAACAACAGCAACTCTCCTGCTTGGGTGAAAGATGAGTCGGCCTGCTTCTGTAAAGATTAATTCTCAGAAAACCTATGTAGTGATCACTATGAGTTGGAATCTATTTGATGTCAGGGAGTTCAGTTTTGGTTACCCACTTGCAGCCATGAGACTTATGGGAACTTAAATAAACATATAAAGGCTGAATGATTATACTTTTCTAGCAGGATAAGTCAAATTTACATTGTTATAGATCCATTTCTGGCAGGGTTTTACAGTTGAATCAGGCTTTTTCTGGTTAATATTTAGTTTCATGGATCAGATAAACCTAATAATCAAAGTATACAAGCCAACCTGTTGTCATCAAGTCAGTTTTGAGCCATAGCAACTCTATGTAGTGTTTCTGAGGCTGTACATTTTTATGGAAGCAGACAATCTCAACTTTCTCCAGTGTAGTGACTGGTGGGCTAGAACCACCTATGTTGCAGTTGGCAGCCTAATGCCTGACCTACAGCACTACTACCAAAGCTACTGCCATAGAATTGGTTTTGACTTACAGCAACCCCAGCACTGGAAAGCCTCATCTTTCTCCCATGAGGCTGCTTGTGGGTTTGAATTGCCAATTTACAATTATGTAGTTAGCAGCCCAGGGCTTATTTCACAGTGCAACCAGGGCCTTTGCAAAAAT
Organism: Chrysochloris asiatica; assembly: GCF_000296735.1. NCBI lineage: Eukaryota > Metazoa > Chordata > Mammalia > Afrosoricida > Chrysochloridae > Chrysochloris > Chrysochloris asiatica. The sequence continues at coordinate 38,020,069 of NW_006408524.1, read as the reverse complement.
CAAAGTAAGATGTCAATTATTAGTTTTCCTATTCAAGTGTTACCCCATCTCTATGGTAGAGTGCTTTTTTCTACACCTGCTCCACAAGATATAATAACAACTGTGGGCATTTTTTTTTTTTCCTTCCTAAAACAATCTTATTATTTTCTGTATTTTTTTGTTCTCTTAGATATTTTTAGCTCTTCAGCTCTCTGATATATTTTTTGTTTTTGTTTTTGTTCTTTTCTTTTAACTTTTAATTGTGAATTGAATGATGGTTTATAGTATAACATCATTTTTTGTATTTAAAAATTGTATATTTTATTTCATTTCAATGATTATAATCCCTTCATTATAACATAATTTATCCTTCTTCTTCCTTGTAACTATTGTTTCGATTATTGCTTCTTTCCCAACTTTTCTGAATTTTGTCTTCAGGTAAATGCTGCCCTTTTGTTTCCTAATAGTTCACTGGTTTTATGGTATGGTGTGTGTATACCTCACTAGTGTTGTTGCCCACATACACACACCCCACCCCACCCCACCCACCGCTATATACCTAAATGCTTCTTGGTTGAAAATTGAACCACAAGGGCAAGTTCAGTTCCATAACTCATCCTTCAAGCTTGGCTTAAAAATTTTTTTTTTAAATGATTTTGAATTTTATTCCACATTTTCTCCCACTCTGATAGATTTTTTTAAAACTATAATTTTATACTTTATTTACCTAGTTATTATTAGGTGAATTTTTGTTTTTACAAATGTTTACATCTAACATCCAATTCAGAAGATATCCCACCATATCCGTTGATACGTTTATTGTTTTCTTTCCCAGTTTATAGTAGTTCTTCAATTTTTCTCTATCAAAGGTCATAGCTCCTATCAGGCAGTCCTCCTACTACTAAAATTCTTGCCTGGCTCTTTTAAGTGAGTCCTCAAATACACACACATATTTCACTGGTTTTGCTTCTCTAGAAAATTCGGCCAGAGATCACATTGAACTGTACAATCAGTTTGAACTGTAAGGTTGGTAGTTCAAATGTACTAGTGACTCCTCAGAAACCCTACACTGGGTCACTTTGAGTCAGAACCAACTTGGCAACACTTTAACAACAACAGCATTATGACGAGAAAGTTGCTATAGTTAAATAATGATTGAAGTGGTGGCAATGGTCATGATATTTAGAAATGGAAATTTTGATGACTAGAACTTCCTGCCAATATACTTTGCTTGATCAACTCTTGCCTTTAACATGGAAAGCTGGTTTAGATTTGAGGGTCATTGTTCAGATCAAGTATTGGAACATTTCTGGTTGTATAAATGAGAGGTTAATGTGATACACATAAAGAATCAGTAGGGCGTTTTTCCTGTGTAGTTGTATTGGAGGAGGTAAGGAGAGGAAGATGGCATAATGAATTCCTAGACAAATTAAGGTTTACATCAATATTGCAGGAGTCCTGGTGTGGTGCTGTAGGATTAGAGATGGATTGCTAGTGGCAAGTTGTGGGTTCAGACCACAAGCCACTCATCTGAAACCCTACACAGGATTGTTATGAGATGGAACCTCTCAGGGAACCAAACAACAACATAAGGATTATAGCATGTACTATTGTAGCGTTGCATGATAATACACTGGACTGCAAGGACAATGGTTTAAACGCACCAACAGCCCCTCGGAAACCCTATATAGGGTCAGTATGAGTCAGAACCAACTTGATGGCACTTAACTACAAACAACAACTATGAAGTAACTAAATGTTTATTGGTTTAGCTTAGTGCGTGACCCACAGTAGGTACTCAAAAAAAAAAAAAAAAGTTAGATCCGGCAATGCTTGTTAAGTGCTATTGAATAATTTCCAACTCATAAAGACACCGCATAGGGTTTCTAAGCAACAACTGGTGGGTTTCAACCGCTAAACTTACAGTTAGCTGTCCAGTGTTTATCTTATAGTGCCACACCAGATCTGCCAGTATTAGCTGACATTTATTTAGTCCTTATCCTGTGTCAGGCACCATGTAAAGTGCTTGATACTATTATTAGTTCAATTTATAGGTAAGCAATCAGTATACAAGATGCATTTTTTTTTAAATGATTTATTGTGAATTATGTGATAGTTTACATGGGAGAACATTAGTTTTACATTTATTCTATCCGTATATTGTCTCATTGCCATGGTTACAATCCCCTCCATGCAATCCTTCCCCTGTGCCCCCCAGGTCTTCAGCACACAGTTGCTCTCCCTCTCTGGATCCAAAGTCTCCAGCTGCTCCATAGCTCCACATCATCATCTCTGGCTCCATTTCAGGCATCACTGCTTCTCTGGGTAGGGTCCCGCTCTCTGCTCTTTTTCCTTGATGGTCCTCGGGACCTCCGCTCCCAGACCAAAAAGTGAATCACTCCCCTCCTTGCTATAAAACGTACACCTTTACACTTCCAACCCTCACAGTCAGTTCTGATAACAATCATTCATCAAAGTATCACAAGAGACCCGTCTGCATTTCATTGCATCAGCCCCGCCTAGTCAGATTGAACACTACTCACTGGAGATTCTACCTTCCTCCAGGCCCTCTGGGTCTAGGTTCCCTTTTAAAAGCTTGTAAGCCAGTCACTTCTTGCCTTTGTAGTCCCCAACCCCCCATTTTGGGTAGCCAATGTCCAAGTAAGATGCATTTGTTTTTAAAAAATATATACTTTATTGCGATTTTGGAGAAAATTGACAAAGCAAACTAGGTTCTCATTTAACAATTTCTATGCATATTTTTGTTGCTATGAGTTGGAACTGACTCCATGGCACATAACCACCACCACCATGCATATTACTCAGTGACATTGATTACAGTTTCACGATGTGTCAGCATTTACTTTGTTTTCTTTCTGGTTGTTGTTTCCATTAATCTACCTTCTGTATCCTCCCTTACCTTTCCTTTGTTAAACATTGCACTGTAAATCATCTGAGTGGATGTGAATCATTTGTTTACTATTATGGCCTTTGCCAATGGTCTTCCTCATCTGGATCTCTCCAAAGCATCTCTCTAAAACACAATAGAATTTGGAGTCCTAGTTCCCCTAAAACACTCTGTGAATCTTTGGATTCCTTTATTCTCCTTTGTTCCAGACCCTTAGAGGCCAATAGTTGTGTCTTAGATGGCTTCAGACACTGCTGACTAAACAAGGATGTAAAACATATCTTTATAAGCTGTGTTATGCCAATTGGCAAGATGCATTTATATCGTATTCAAGAATGCAATATAGAATTAACAGAGGTGTAGGTTGTGTCCTTTAAAGATTTTCACAGTTCTAACTTACAGGAAAAAATCTTACTGAAGTTCAGAATTGACGACATAGAACTGTCCAGATTTTTGTTTGCATGCATGTACTTTAAAAGTTTATTAGTATTTGCAGATTTCTGCAGAATTAATCTTTCTGACCTGTCAAGTGACATGAGCAGATTTTATTAATGTCTTTTATTCTTTCACTTTTTTCTTTCCATTTTGTCCTTGTTTGATTCTTTTAAATCTTACACTTTCTTCTTTCCTTCACTCACTCACACTCACTCACTCACTCAATGATTCACTCACTCATTCAAGCAAGCAAGCATGACCAGGTATTTAATTTGAAAACGTCATTCAAAATGGTGCCACGTCATCTGCCGGGGCCAAGAACCAAGAGGTGTTGTCACATTTCTCCCTGCCAGCGTGGATCTCCGCGGAGTTCCTCCCTCTCCTCCTCACCTGCACCCTGGGAGCCTGAGCCGAGGGCGGGCGCTGTCACACACTTAGGCCTCGGGTCTCCTCCCTCTGGCCCCAGGATCTCCCCGCCCTTCTCGAATCCCGGCTGGCAGAGCGCAGTTATTTGCATATTTCTACCTTTGTTCCCTGCTGGCGACCAATCAGAATTCGGTTGGGGGTAGCGGGGTTGGGCGGGGTTGGGGCTTGCGCTCCGGTTTGGGCAGTGGTGGCCGCAGGTTCTTGAGCGGGTCTGAGGCGCCGCGGGCGTGCAGCGCAGTGTAGCTCCAGCCATCACGACCTGCCCTGCGCTCCCGTCAACACTGCTGCCTCGCCTGGGCCAGGCCCCAAAAGCAAAGACAAAGCGACTGCTTGCGAAGCTCCGTAGGAGCTGAATTTACCTGCTTCTGCCGGGAACTACAGGCACCAAGATGGTTTGCGGGGGCTTCGCGTGTTCCAAGAACTGCTTGTGCGCTCTCAATCTGTTGTACACGGTGAGTATCCCGAACTCGTTGCCTCCCCGCCTCGTGGCTTTGCACCTGCTGGGAAGCCCCTGGCCTTCCCCTCCCTTTACCCAGTGCCCCTCTCCGGTCTTCCCCCACTGAGCGCGCCCCCAACCTCTCCGTGACCCCCCTGGAACCCGGAGCCGGCGCTTGTCGCAGTCTCTTCCTTCCCTCATTGTGCAGCCGCCTTCTCTCTGGTGGCCACTGTGGCTCTGCCACATTGCTCCGCCCCGCTCCCTCACCCACCGCCTTGTTTTTCAGTCTATGCTTCGCGGCCCCCTCTGCTGCTCGGACCTCGCTTCCAAACCGGTTTTTGGGCTTATGGGGACAGGAGCGCTGCCTCGGGCAGAATAGCGCCATCTGAAAAGGAGACATATGGATCTTGTGCGCCTGGGTTAGCTGTACGTGCTCTCGTGATTTAAATTGAGGCCACTGAGTAGATTCTCAGGATTTCCGCTGCTTCCTTGGTTTGTTTCGTGCTTACATAAAAGGATGTTTTATATTTTGTTTGGTCAGTCCTGCTCCTACTTGATGCTTTCTCCATGTGGGTCCATTCCCTCCTTGTCAATATCTTAACTCTTTCAAAACTATGTCTCATAAATATGTGTGCCTCCACCCAAGTCATTTCTTCCCCTCCCAGTCTACTTGCCTCTCAATTTAACGCCGCAGGCTGTCTGTCATTTTTAAGGTGCAGTTCTGGGTGAACAGGAGCAGAGGGCAGGGTTGGTTGACATTCTCTGTTTTTCACATCCCAGATTTTACATACATGATTTGAGTTCGTCTTTCTGACAACCTTCTGAGAAAAGAAAGAAGCATGGTGTACATTTTATATGTAAGGAAACCCAATCAAAAAGGATTTAAATAAGCTTACACACTGGACTGCAAACCACAAGTTCGGCAGTTCAAATCCACCAACTGCTCTTCTGAGACTCTAAGCAGAGTTGCTATGAGTGGGAACCGACTCTATGGCACTAAACAATAACACATAGCTGGTAGCTGGCAAGTCAGGAGTGGAACCCAGGCTTTGGAATCCAGATCTTTCCTAAGGCTATCTCTACCATCTGGAAGAACTTCCTCTCCAACCATCATAGCTTGTTCTCTTCTATAAATACACCTGGCCTATTGCAGCACCCACCCTGAAAACAAATGAAGTTCCCCTGCATTAACAGAGAGCTAGGCCATCTGTGCAAGCTTAGGTTACATCCTTGGAATAGACAGCCTTGCTTGTGTTCAACAGGAGAGACAGACTGGATCATTTTACCATCACTTCCTTTGTATGAGAACCTGCTGCTTGCAAAGCTTTGAAAGCAAGGCAGAAAGTGGAATTGGGTTTGGTTTTCCAGCTAGTTTGTAGGAATTTACTCAACATGGTCACATAGTAAACTTGGTAAACAAATTCTAGAACACCTGGTGATACTTTGTAATTGGAGCTCCCCATCAGTTTCAGATTCAAATTCACCTTTGTCTTACTTGAGGCACGTTTATCACATTGATTATCACATTGAATCGATGAGTGTACTAATTAGAACTTCACATTCCCCATGTTTGTGCCCTGACTTTTGCGCCACCTCTCCCCCTTTTTGGTGAGTTAGTCATTCCTTTACTAGACACTTTCACAGTGTCTGCTTACACACAGTAGAATGTTCTGCTTTGTAGCCTTATGTTACTAAAATATCTATATAGCTCAGTGTGCAATATATCTCTCTATATATCTATATATATATAGAGAGAGAGAGAGAGAGAGGGAGAGAGAGAGAGAGAGAGGGAGAGAGAGCAAGCGAGCTCTGGTAGCGTAGTGGTTACAAATCAGGCTGCTAACCTGAAGGTCGGCAGTTCAAAACTACCAGCTGTTCCGCTGGAGAAAGATGATGTGTTCTGCTCCCATAAAGATTTACAGCCTCGGAAACCCTGTGCAGGGTCACTATGTGTCAGAACCGACTCCATGGTACTTAACAACAACATTATATATATATATATATAATTTAAAGGCAAGTTATTTTTAAATCTACTTCTATTGCTTTTAAGATATGTCGGTTATAGTTGTATTTACCATGTTTTAGGGAAGTCAGGAGACGGAAAGGTGATTCTAATGGGACATATTAGGAATATTTTAAATTATTGACCTTTAATCATTCAGTGAAACAATTTATTTGAGATTCATGAGACTATACAAAATGGTTAGCCCTTTTAAATCCTAGACTTTAAAGACACTATTCTAAAATGAATGAGTGGCTATTTGCTGCTTATACAAGGAGTCCTCGTGGCACTATAGGTTAGGCATTGGGCTGCTAAGAACAAGTGGTTCAAATCCACCAGCTGCTCCTCAAAAGAAAGATGAGGCTGTTTGCTACAGTTGATTCACAATCTTGAAAACCCTATATAGAGTCAGAATCTACTGCATGGCAGTGGGTTGGTTTTTGAGCTTTTTATACATTATTGTTGTTGTTATGTGCCGTGGAGTCGGTTCCGACTCATAGCAACTCTGCATAGGGTTTCCAAGGCTGTAAATGATTATGGGAGTAGAAAGCCTCGTCTTTCTCCAGCGGAACAGCTGGTAGTTTCGAACTGCTGATCGTGAGATTAGCAGCCCGATTCGTAACCAATGTGCTACCAGAGCTCCTCTTTATATATTTTGTTGTTGTTGTTGTTGTTAAGTGCCATCGAATCGATTCCAACCCATAGCGACCTTGTATAGGGTTTCCAAGGAACAGCTGATGAGCTTGAACTGCCGACCTTGCAGTTCAAATGGCTTTGCAGTCTGGTGCATTAACCCACAGTGCCACATCAGGACTCCTTATACATTATTGTTGTTGTTGTTGTTGAGTGCCATGGAGTTGGTTCCGACTCATAGTGAACCTGCACAGGGTTTCTGAGACTGTAAATCTTTACGAGAGCAGAAAGCCTCATCTTTCTCCCGCGGAACGGCTGGTAGGTTTGAAGTGACCTGAGGTTGGCAGCCCAACTCGTAACTTCTACTCTACCAGAACTCCATCCTTATAAATTATAAGTAGGCTTAAATAAGAATAGTCTATCAGTTGGAGACAAATGACAGAAAAATTTAGGTCAGGTCTTAAATAGATGCTGAAAATATACTCTGATCATTATTTAGATTCTGTATCTTCCGTAGTCACTTCTTCCAAGTTTTAATGTGGGAATTGTAAAGAGGTAGTAGAAGGCAGAACCAAGGTGCAGGCTTAGGTGAGATTTCTTTTGTGGTATGTATGAACAGGAGGATTCTTTGTAGATGTCAACACAACCCTTGTCACTGCTCTGAAGTGTGTTCTGCCTTCATTTCTAAAAGTTTAAGTAAAATAAGGAATGCCTATGGAAGTGATAGGTATAAAGGTCACAACCTGTCCGAAAGATCATTACCATTCTGTTAAAGTATTTTTCTGAGAAATGTATGTTTTTACCAACTTGACTGTTGACAGTCAGGTGGCCTGCTAATGTATAGATTAGCAATGAGTTCATGATCCGTCCAGAGAGCATGCCATTAAAGCAGGTTGGAAGGAGTGTCACCCAATTTGTCATGGGTACGATCACAAGGTCAAAGGTTGCTGTGAAGTGCCATAATGTCGGTTCTACCTCATAGCAATTCTGTATAGGGTTTCTGAGTTGGTGGGTTTGAACTATCAACCTTGTAGTTAGCAGTCCAATGCTTATCCTGTAGCCTCACACCAAGACTTCAAATGTTAACAGTTGATTTCTTTGTTGTTTCATGTTTTGGTTATTTTAATTGATAGAGACTGTCGAACTGAAAAAAAAGAGCACTGGTAGTGTAGTAGGTTACAAGTTGGGGTGCTAACCTCAAGGTCAGCTGTTCAAATCCACCAGTTGCTCCTCAGGAAAAAAGATAAGGCTTTCTGCTCCTGTAAAGATTTACAGATTTGTAAATCCTATACAGAGTTGCTATGAGTTGAAACAGACTCCACCTAGAATGGAACAATCTTAATTTAGTGTATACAAACAATTGTAGTATGAGAGAGAAGGGTAAAACTACAGATTCTTTGTCCATCTTTATGTTGTAAGTGTTGTAAGGAAGTAATTTGTGCAAGACATCTACATTGGAAGATTATTTGATTGCCCAGTTGCAAATATTCATGATACTGTGAATATCAAAGTATTGTAGTGAAACAAAGATGGCTTTATAATCAACGTGCCTTTATGAAGGCTTTAAAAATTTAAAAAAAAAAAAAAAAAGTATGACCTATTCTACATATCTCATGAGTGTCATTTAGTCAATTAGCATTTGCGTACTGTATGCACTGTGCTGAGAACTTCAGGGGGAAAAAACCCACTCATCGTCAAGTAGACATCTTGTGAAGACTGTGTTTACTTGGGAGAAGAGGCAGGCAAGTTAAATGCTATATAAGGAAAGACTGACAGTATGTGCAATGAAGGTTTAGGACCTGGGGGGAGGTATTTGTGGGCTATAAAAGTTGATGTAATGGAAGAGAAGTGAGTGAATTAAGGAGATAGAGAAATAACATGGTTCTTTTTTTTACTTTTCAAGAATAAAAAAATTATTAAATTCAGTACAGAAAAGATATAAATTATAAAGATCCCAGATAAAAGTTTCTTATCTTTGGCCTCTTTGTTGTTGTTGAGTTGGTTCTAACTCGTGGCAACCCTGTCTAGGATTTCCAAGGAGCAGCTGGTGGGTTTGAACCAATGACTTTGTGGTTCAAACAGACCTTGGGGTACTTATTGAGGTCCTTTAGGTAATTAATTATTAAAACAGCTTGTTGGTAAAAAGATACTGGTAAACTATTTAGTAGGTATCATTTCCTCAGCAAGTTTTGTCATCTCTTGAAAAAAACAATGTATTTACTAGGATTTTTCTGAGTTCCATTGATAAACACATGTATTTTCACACATAGGGGACTTCAAAAATTTCATTATCTTTTGCTTCCCTTTTTCCATGAACTTTTTGAAACCATCCCCACATGCATTTGAGGGAAGCCTTAAAAGGAAAATTTTCTATGACTTTTTGAAGCCCCCATATATATATATATATGAATATTCATATTTTGTTGTTCTTAAATGCCTTGGAGTCAGTTCTGACCCATAGTGACCCTGTTTCCGAAGAGCCGCTGGTGAGCTTGAACCACCGACCTGGAAGTTCAAATGGCTTTGCAGTCTGGCACATTAACTAACAGTACAACACCAGGACTCCAAAATATGTGTGTGTGTGTGTGTGTGTGTATATATATATATATATATATATATATATATATATATATATATATATATATATATATATATATGAATCGTTTTAATGAAGACTGTAAGAAGCAGAAAATAATAAAATAATTGTCTTAAAATCAGGAGGAAATTTGAGAAGTTGTAGGTTTTTTCTTTTCCATGTACATTTTTAATTTTTAAAATCTTTACAAGTCTGTTTGTACTGTTTGTTTGTGTGTGTGTGTGTGTGTGTTTAAGCAAAGTTTTTTACTATATGTTTAGTTGTTTGGAGAAAAATTCTCATACAATATCAAGAAGTAATATTTTTGCATTGATTCTAACACTACACACTGATTTTCATTTTAATGTGTCTGAAATTTGAGTGCATATTAAAGTAGATAAAATAGGATACATTTATCAGACTTAAAAATTGCCCACACAGTTTAGAGAAAACTGGATTCAGGAAGAAAACAAGTCAGGGTACCAGCTCTACTTGTTGGTAGACATCTTGTTGACCCCACGTGTGCAGAATTGCTCCATAAGGTTTTCAAGGCTGTGACCTTTTGGAAGCTGTTTGTCAGGCCTGACTTCCAAGTCATCCTGGGTAGGTTTGAACTGCCAACCTGTTAGCTGGTGGTTCAGTGCTTACGTTGTTTATGTCACCCAAGGACTTTAAATTTTGGGCAAATAATCTATTGCATTATTTGAGTTCCACTGCTCTCATTTAGAAATCGTGGCTATATTTTGTATCCTGTAATGAAGATGAAAGGCCCTCTGGTAGCGTAGTGGTTACGAATCGGGCTGTGAACTGGAAGGTCAGCAGTTCGAAACTACCAGCTGCTCCGCGGGAGAAAGATGAGGCGATCTGCTCCCGTAAAGATTTACAGCCTCGGAAACCCTATTCAGGGTCGCTATGGGTCAAAACCGACTTGACGGCACTTAACAACAACAACAACAAATGAAGATGAAGGAGTCTTGGTGTGGCGCTGCAGGATAATGCTTTGGACTGCAAGGTTGTTCTGAACAGAAAGGTTGGTGGCACAAACTCACCAGCCATTCCTTGGAAACCCTATACAGAGTTGCTGTGAGTCGGAACTGACTCGACAGCACTTAACAACAGCAAGGACAATGAAGATAAAATGAAAGTATGTATAGTTTGGATGCACTACAGAAACAAACTAAGTTTTTACAGCCTTAAATGGACAAAGTTAAATTGTAAACTTGTAAATTATAAAACCGTGGGTTATAATGATAAAGTTTGTAGCCTATTGTGTTTCTAACACAGGCTGCTATAGAGTCAGGCAGGCTTTAAGAATTCATATCTTCCAAAAAGATATTCTAACCAGTAGGTGTTAGAAGAAAGTGACTGAGGTCTGACATTTATACATCTGGAATAATTTATCTGTGTTTTTGTACGTTTGTTCTTATTTTAGTCCTAATCTGGTCATTAAAGTTCTAGAAAATTATAATTTATTTCTTCAGTCTCAACTCCAAAATAAATGAATATTCTAGCACTTTAGCCAAAGAAAACCATGTTAACTATAGTTACTTTCAGATTATTGACTTTGCCTTTTTTCAAGATTCTGATAATATTTAATTCTTCAGATTTAATACTTTACTGTGTATTAAGTTCATGCTATTTCTCCACCCTATTTCAAATTTAAAATATTAAGTAGTTGCTGAATATTAAATTTAAATATTAAGTAGTTGCTGAATATTAAGTTACAGAACTTGATATTTTCATCTGATGCTGTTATGCTGATATTTTTATCTTTCCTTTGTGACAAATATACTTGTAATTGTGGGTGAAAACTCTTGAAGAATAAACTCAAATTCTTTTATCATCTGTTAACCTGGTGTGGCATTGTGGGTTAATGCACTGGACTGCAGTCGTTTGAATTGTAAGGTCGGCGGTTCAAGCTCACCAGCTGCTCTTTGGAAACCCTATACAAGGTCGCTATGGGTTGGAACCGACTCAAAGGCACTTAACAATAACAATGACAAACTTCTATTTACATCACTTTGCATTGTTCAGCCACATGGACTTTCTCAAACATTTGCCCTTCTTACCTGCCTGCCTTTGCTGATCCCCTTCTCTTCACTTATCCATGGTCTTCTGTCCTATATTTTGTATTTATGACAAGTAAAAAAATTATGCCACTATTTTGCACATTAATAGGGTACGTTTGGCAGTAATAAATGCAGAGGCATCATGAGAATAATGCTGACTCTGATGGTTTTGTTTAAGATTATGTGTCAACTTGTCTGGCCCCAGATTCTCAGTGGTTTGGTAGTTTACACAGTGATGTAACTTGAGAGTTACGTAATGATGAAGTCATCCTCCATTTTATGGTTTGATGTGGTCTTTCTCCATTTTAACATAATGCTCATTTTGTAGAACAACCTGGTCTTTGGAACCTAACCACATCAATAAAGTAATACCTTTATCTGTTACTGGAAAGTTGATCATTAAAGCCATGCAGAATGAATTCTTGCCTTTCAAGTTTTCACTTGAGAATCTTAATACTTGAATTTATTCACACTTAGAATTCAGGTTGAGGAGAAAGGTATGGTCTTTACTACCTGTTGTTAAATGCTGTTGATTATGTTCCGACTCATAGCAACCCTGTACAGCATTTCTGAGGACTGGCTGGTGGGTTTGGACTGCCAACTTATAGTTAGCAGGCCATTTCCTACCCTACAGCGCCATACCAGGACTCTTGATTCTGAAGCACAGTGAGTGGTCATAGCCAGTGTTGTAGGCTTTGTTTTAGTTTGCCTTTGCCTGGTGTGGAGCTGTAGGATAAGCACTCGACTGCTAGGTGATTTGAATTGCAAGGTTGGCAATTCAAACTCACCAGCTGCTCCTCAGAAACCCTATACAAGGTCACTATGGGTCGAACCAACTGGAGGACACTTAAGGACAGTAACAACATATCAAGGCTACATATTCTAGATAGTTGTGCACTGGCTTTATACCACTGCTGGACTATTAACTCCGGTATAGTGCATAGTGTCTTTCTTCCTTTTAACACGGAGCCTATGTTTAAATACATGTTGAATTCTATTTGTGGAAATTGATTGCTCATTTTCACCTTTTCTTCAGAGCTATAACTAACACAAGGAAAATGTGCATAAAGTAATACTTTGCCCTTTTTTTTACGTCCACAGTGATCAAAGTTAAATATATTTAATGTATTTTTAGAACACTTTTATTGTCATTTGAGTGATAGTTTACATGGGAGAACATCAGCTTTACATTCACCCTACTGTTATATGTATGTGTTTATTGTCAAGTGCCTTTTAGTTGGTTCCAACTCTTATTGACTATATAGGGTTTCTGAGGAGCAGCTGGTGGGTTTGAACCACAGATCTAGTGCTTAACCTATAGTGCCACACCAGTAGTCATATATATATATATAGTGAGTCTTGGAGTGGTGCTTCAGGATAATGCATTGGTCCATAAGTTCAGCAGTTTAAACTCACCAGCTGCTCTTTGGAAACCCTTTTGCAGGGTTGCTATGATTTGGAGCTTACATTTACGGAGTAAGACAGAGGATAAGCAAATAATTAAGTGTATTCTATTAGAAGTTAAAAGGTGCTAAGGAGAAAAGTAAAGCAGGGCTAGAAGACTAGGGAGATAGGTTGAGGTGGAGGAAAGATGAATGCACGGTTGGTTTTATATATGTTCATCAGGACTGGCCTTGGAAGGACAGCATTTGCATACAGACTTGATGAAGATGAAGGGCAAATATCTGGGAGAGGTGTTTCAGGTGAAGGGAATAGCCTATGAAAAGTCTGACCGAGAAACATCCCTGGTTTATGCACAGGACAGGGAAGGTCAGTGTGGCTAAGAGTGAGCAGGCGGAGGAGTGAGCGACAATGAGAGTGGAGTAGTGATGGGTACTTTCACTTTTACACTGAGTGCATTTAGGCCTGAGGTGTGACATGATCTGATTCTCAATTGAGTTTGCTACTGAATTGAGAATGGATTATAAATGGCAAAGGTAGAAGAAGTGAGACCAGTTATGAAGCAATTGCATAATTCAGGCACAAGATGGTAGAGACCTGGACTAGTAGGGTTATTGTTGTTAAGTGCCATCGAGTCATTTCCGACCCATAGTGACCCTGAAGAGGGTTTCCGAGGCTGTAAATCTTTACAGGAGCAGAAAGCCTCCTCTTTCTCCCATGGATCAGCTGGTAGTTTCGAACTGCTGACCTTGCGGTTTGCAGCCGGATTCATAACCACTATGCTGCCAGAGCTCCTTGGACTAGTAGGGTAGCAGTGGGAATAAGAGAACTAGGTTCTGAGCGTGAGGTCCGTACTTTTCTGATGGAATGGATGTGGGGTTTGAGAGAGAGACCAGTCACGAATTGTGATTTCTAACCTAAGTAGCTGGCAAGATAAATGTTCCATTAATGGGATGGGGAAGTCTGAGGGTGGAACAGGCTTTGGGAGGGAAATAAGGGATGTGTGTTTGTGTGAGAATTTGATGTTATCTGGTATCCAAGTGGAGATGTTGAGTAGCAATGAAAGTAACAACACTAGAGTTCAGGGGAGAGGACAAGCTGGAGATTTGAATTTCGAGAGACATCAGTTTAGAGAATGGAACTTGATGAGACTGGATGAGAGCAGATGGTCCATGGATTGAGGCTGGGATACTTTTTTTTGACTGTAGCATTTATTTTAATCAACTTTTAGAAAAAACAAATGCATCATTTTTTAACATAATCTCCTTGCTTTTCAATACACATTGTCCATCTGTCAACAAGCTTCCGTATTCTCTTATTAAAAAAAGTTTTAGGCTGATCTGTGAACCATGAATGCATTGATGTCTTCACTTCTTCATCGGAAGTAAACCTTCATCCTTCAAGGGCTGCTTTCAGGATACCAAACAGGTGACAGTCCAATGGAGCAAGATCAGGATTATAGGGAGGTGCTTTAACAAAAGTAAGAATTTGCAGAGTGTCAGGAGTATGGGCAGAGATGTGCAGACAAGAGACAAGCATTGTCATGCAAGATCACAGTCCTCTGTGTTTAATCCAAAATTCAGGCTTCAGCTCTTCAGTGAACATCTCACTGTAACAAACCCTATTGATAGTTGAACTTTTTCTGATAGTGTTTCAATGCTGGCCCTTGAGAACCCCAGAAAACTGTAGGCATTAATTTTCCATATGATGGTTGACTTTTTTTTGTTTGTTTGTTTAAAGTTTTTGTTGTGAATTGAATGATAGTTTACATGGGAGAACATTGGTTTTACACTCATCCTATTGCATTTCCTTTTGCAATGATTACAATCCCCTCTGTGCATCCCCATTCAATAGTGTTTGGCTCATTTCTTCTGTTTTGGGTTGTGTTTTTTTTGGATGTACACAAAAACACTCAGAAATACTATCATTTAAACAACCAAAGGGCACATTCTACAAGTCTGCCTCCTTGCCAGAGGCTGGAGCACTCTTATTAAAGGGTTCAGCAGAGATGAAGAGTCAGCAAAACAACCTGAGGAGAAATGACTTGTCACGTAAGGGGGGAAACCAGAAACGAGTGGGTGTTCTAGAAGCAAAGTGCAGATTGCTGAAAGGAGAAAGAACTGGACTTCTTTGTCTAATACTGCTAACAATAGTAAGTAAGATGAAGACCAAGAGTTTAGCAGTGCCGTGATGATTGAAGCTAGCAGTCTCCCTTTTCTGTGTTTTGTGGTAGACTATAAACCCCTCAAAAGTTAAGTTTCAGTTATTCCTGTTTCCCAGACTGCACCAAAGAAGAATGGGATATGGCTGGGTTGGAACTTTGTAGGCAGCTGTGTGCCACTTCATACTGGTTGATGGTGGTGATGGTGGTATGCCTGGAAGTCGATTCCAACTTTTAGCAACTGGAAGTTGTAAATCATTACAGAAGCAGAAAGCCTCATCTTTCTCTTATGGAACAGCTGTTAGTTTCAAACTGCTGACCTTGATGTTAGCAGCCCAACTCGTAACCACTACTCTACCAGAGCTGGAAGATGATAGGTCAGAGTCCCTTATGTTTGGTTCCTTTTATATAAGTTCTTGCCAGGAGCTATGAATTTTGAGCCTAGTAAATATGAAAGCAACCTGCTTGGCACCACGGAGAAGAAAAATATTTGGCAAGAGTACTTGAGACTTACTTGTGTCATTTGGAGAATGAGAATAAAGCAGAGAGCTGAAGTTTTGGCCTCAATACTAAATGTCTGGATAGTTAACAATATCTAGATTATTTATAGAATTTTTAAACTTCCATCCAGATGTTTGGCATCATAGAAACACGTTTGATCATCTATGAGTTGCTCCTTAGCTTGTTATGTTAAGTAATTCAAAAGTGACTTGCATGTTAAAATGTAGTTCCTCATTACAAGACAGTGGTAGATGAAGATAATTTGTCCTCTTTGTTTTGGACACATCTCTGGATCCTGTATTACACTGAGGTGCTGCAGTCCTCCTATACCTCAGTACTGTTTCAAATTTGCTTTCCTTGTACCGCTGTCATAACTTGTTTCTTATTTTAGGGCTAGAAAACATTTTTGAGTCCTTTAACTACACATCTAGCCTAGCATTTAAAATTTTGATTTCCTCTTTCATTTTTCAAAGTCTACTCACCATGGTGTGGAGCCATAGGATAAGGACTCAACTTTAAGGTCAGTTTGAACCACAGGTTCAACAGTTCAAACCGAGCGGCTCCTCGGAAACCCTATACAGGGTCACGATGTGTCAAAACCAATTCAAAGGCACTTAGCAACAACAACAGATTGTTGTTATATTGTTGTTAATATATGTCAGTTCCTACTCATAGTGACCCTGTATAGGGTTTCCAAGGAAAGGCTGGTGGATTTGTACCACTGACCTTGTGGTTAACAGTCCAGTGCTTATCCTACAGTGCCACACCAGGACTCTTATAGGTTATATATTATGTGTTAAGTGCTGTCGAGTCAGTTCTGACTCATAGTGACCCTGGATAGGGTTTCCAAGGAGTAGCTGA
>NW_006408524.1:37999031-38003099 GCF_000296735.1 Chrysochloris asiatica | reverse complement strand
TATATGTATATATATATGTATATGTGAATATTTTGAGTGCCAGGCACTTAGCCAGGCACTAGGACTGCTACAGTGAACAAGATCATCATGTGATTTGATTGTAAAAGAATTTACAGTCTTGAGAGCTCAGAAGAATTCCATGTATGGCCGGTGGTGAGGATTACGAGTGACTAATGAATCTCCTTCAGAAGTAACCAAGGCCCCTTACATCCTGGGATGTGTCTGTCTAACAGTTTGGACTTTATCCTAAGATTAGAAACAGCATATAGTTAGCATGGGCATGGTCTGATCTGATTGACTTTAAAAGGGACAGTAAGTTAGTTATTAATAGAGTGCAACACCAATGGTTCAGCACTGGGAATACTAACCAGAGGGTTGGCGCTTCGAACCCAACCCAGAGACATCTTGGAAGTCAAACCAGGTGATCTGATTCTAAAAGGTGGAAGCCTTTTAGAAAATCTAGCGGAGTCGTTCTACTCTGTACATGTAGGGTTGCTTTGAGTTGGAGTCAACTTGATGGCAACTAATAACACAAGTCATAGAAACCCAGCCACAACTGCTTTCTCCACTTGTTGTTGTTAAGTACCATTGAGTCAGTTCCGAATCATAGCGACCCTGTCTAGAATTTCCTAGGAGCAGCTGGTGAGTTTGACGCGCTGACCTTTCAGTTCAAACTGACCTTGCTGTCCAATGCATTATCCTGCAGCACCAAGACTCCACTTAAACTAGTAAGGCTTATTATTTTCATGTAACAAGAAGTCAGGCATGTTACCAAGGACCGAGATGCCATGTCTTTTCCTGCTTTGGCATTGACATGTGGTTTTCTTCCTTAGGATCGTCAGATTAAATCTGAAAACAGTATGTATGCATCATGATTTGTTGCATGCCAGAAGAGAAGGATGCTCTAAAATGCTCCTTGAAAGCTTTTTTGGAATAGTTTTATTGAGGCATTGTTAACATACAATGAATTTAAAGTTTAAAGTTGGAAAGGTTTTGGCATCTGTATAAACCTGTGAAGCCAATGCCACCTTCAAGATCTTGAACATAATGTTCATCACCTCAAAAGTTTTGTCATCTTTTTTCTCCCATTTCTTAACCCTCAGTCTCACTCAGTAGACAAGCACTGACTTAATCAGCAGTACAACTTAGACTGGAGTTAAATTTAGCCTAGGTAGTAGGGTGTTTGCAGGAAGAAGATGCCCTAGGATATCTTTCTGGCTCCCTGATTCCCTTAGAATAATGGCCTTAGAATAATAAGATCAGCTGAGTGTTAGTGCCCACAGTTTTTAAACCTATTGACAAGGTAACAGATTTAAGCTTGTTCTAGGTAGGTAAGCTGGTCGCAGTAGTCAAATGGATAGGGTTCAATATAAGTTTGCAGGTATTAAAAGGTTTATAATAAACACTTGCAAGATAGAGCTTGTATTAGTAAAGATTTTTTTTTTTAAATGGGTTATTGTTGTTGTTGTTGTTAATAAGTGCCATCAAGTTGGTTCTGACTCATAGAGATTCTATAGAGTTTCTGAGGCTTTACATCTTTGATATACCTCCCAATATCCTTGTTGAGCATGGTGGCTCCCTACTAGACGCACTGGACTGCCAACCAAGAGGTCGGTGGTTTGAGCCAACCAGGCACTCCTTGGGAGAAAGATGAGGTTTTCTGCACCTGTAAAGATGGGCAGTCTTGGAAACCCTATAGAGGGTTTGGACTTGGAACTCTGACTTGGAACTGACTTGATGGCACTTAACAACAGTATCGGATTTCTCTTGATCAGATTTAGAGGCATTCTGATTGATCCTGTAGGTTTATGGACCAGTTCCTGGGATCCATTACTGTGGACAGGAAGAGGGCTAGGCATCATTAACAGATTTGATTTTCCTGTCTGTGCTGCTTCTGGTGTTTGGAGGGGGGCAGTGAGGTACTGTGATTGAGGGTCACAAAAGAAACACCGTATGCTGGACTGCAAGATCAGCCTATAAGTGCTACATAGTTCTTTCATCCACAGGGCCGCAATTCATCAGGCTCTTTAATTCTTAACTTCGGAATGTTTTACTTTACGTCATCATTTGAGAAACTTGGATATGAGTTAATATTTTAACACTCATGCTAGACTTTAAGAAAATTTTCCTATCATCTTTTTTTGTTGTTGTGCTTTACTAAATTTTGCATGTATCTACCCAAAGGTACATAAACACATGTTAACTCATTTTTAAGGATTTTGTTTTTTAGAGTAATCTCAACGATAAAGATGATGTCTTTGTGCCATTTAGGCAGCCTTAGTTGAGAATCCTTATGTTCTCCACCCCAGAGAACTCCTGTTTGTTCACTTTCATCAGTCTTCTCCTGTATGATCCAGTAGTTGTGCCACTAACTCTCCTCCTAGGACTTGCTGGAGGAAACCATCCCAGTTGTAGACACTTCTATAACCTTCCTTTGGCTTGCTTTTTCCATTACAGCTTTTAATCATAATGCTTATATGACTTACTTTTCTTTGTTTTTAAGAGAAAACAGGAAAGGTTGGAGCTTCCTGGCTCATAAAAACATTGCTATCAACGAGTTAACAGATCCATAATCTGTTTTTATCTACATTCTGTCTCCTAAAGGAAGGAAACTATTTGTCATAGGTCTAAATTTACTTTGTATTATAAGTGCTTTCATACGTAAACTGTTATTATTATAATTGAACAAAGAACTCTTGCAGTTCCATTGTCTACCAATGTAGACTTTTAAATTATGCAGTTAGAATTAATTTTACTGGAATCAATACTTCTTAGATAACTAGTTTGGAAAACCTCATCTAATCCCATTCTCTTCAAAATTACAAATCAACTATATAACACACAATTTGACCACTCCAAATTGTATTTCATTATCATCTTTAAAAGGACTCCTGGTGTTGTGCTGTAGGATTGGTACTGGACTGCAAGGTCACCAGTTCAAACCCATTGGGTGCTCCTTGGAAACCCTATACAAGTTGCTATGAGTAGGAATCAACTTGACATGTGACAACAATAACATCATCTTTAAAAGGCTGTTTGGGGGCAAAAGTAAAACGAAACATTGGTAATGAAATTTAATTAGAAGCATATGACAAATTGTCTTAGTTCTCCAGTGCAGCTATAACAGAAATACCACAAGTGGATGGCTTAACAACTAGATATTTTTTCTCTCACAGATTGGTGGTGGTGATGGTTTGCCACCGAAGTCGGTTCTGACTCATAGTGATGCTATATAGGCTTTCCAAGACAGTAAGACATCCTGGTGTGGCACTGCGGGCTAATGTGCCAGACTGCAAAGCCATTTGAACTGCAAGGTTGGCGGTTCAAGCTCACCAGCTGCTCCTCGGAAACCCTATACAGGATCGCTATGGGTTGGAACCACTTCTATGGTACTTAACAATCACAAAATCAGCAGCTTTGGTAGTGTAGTGGTTACGAATCAGGCTGCTAACCTGAAGGTCAGCAGTTCTAAACTACCAGCCGTTCTGCAGGAGAAAGATGAGGCTTTCTGCTCCTGTAAAGATTTATAGTCTCGGAAGCCCTGTGCAGGGTCACTATGAGTTGGAACCAACTCCATGGTACTTAACAACAACATCACAAAATTGATTCATTGAAATTAATTTATATTTGGGCAGTTGCACTGTTGTGTAGTAATAAATGCAACCTTTGTTTTAGATCGGACAGTGAAATTATTAACTTGTGCTTTCTAGTGTATACTGTTTTCATTCAATAGACCCCTCAAAAGTAAGCACTGTCAGTATACATAGTTCCCATATATTTTTATAAATTTATAACAATTTCATATCTCAGTCATCCATAAAGAATATGTAGGATTGTTTTTATGCTTAAAGCAAAAAGTTCATAAATTCTGAAATCTATCTTTGTACAATTTGCTTTATTCTATATATATATTTTTTTTAAATTACCAATTTGATACATACCTACAGATCAAGGCCATTTGTATTCATATGAATTTCCTAGTGCTGTCTTTAGAGGCTCTTTTCAATTTTTTTTGCTATTATAGACAAGACTAACAAAATCCATGTGCATGTCTAATTGAGGACATGG
>NW_006408524.1:37957909-37998516 GCF_000296735.1 Chrysochloris asiatica | reverse complement strand
TACAGGGTTTCCGAATAGTGGGTGGTGAGCTTGAACTACTGACATTTTGATTCAAACTGACCTTGCTGTCCAGTGCATTAACCCGCAGCGCCACACTAGGACTCTGTCATGAGGCTTAAGTTTTGCCAGTCTAGTACATGTGAGGTGGTATCTCATTGTTCTCATTTTTATTTTCTTAATTTTTAATAAGATTTAGTTTCATGGGTTGATGGATCTTTATTTTTTTATTCTATTGTGTGATCATTTTTCAGTTACTTTTTTTTGGTCTTTTCATAATAGGTTTATGGGTGTTATTTAGTACAAATTGAGATTTTATATCTTGGTGGTCCTAGCTATGTTGAGCAAATAATCTGAGAAGCTGAATTATATAAAGAAAAATGTGGTTATCAGGACTGGAGGAAGACTTGTTAACCACCTGTGATATACAGATGATACAACCTTGTTTGCTGAAAGTGAAGAGGACTTTAAATATTTACTGATGAAGATCATAGACCACAGTCTTCAATATGGGTTGGATTTCAATGTAAAGAAAACAAAAAATCCTCACCAGGGGAACAAAAAATAACATCATGATAAATGGAAAAAAGACTGAAGTTGTCAAAGACTTCATTTTGCTTGAATCCACTGTCAACACTCATTGAAGCATCAGTCAAGAAATCAAATGACGTGCATTGCATTGGATAAATCTGCTGCGCAGGAACTCTCTAAAGAATTCAAGAGCAAAGATGTCAGTTTGAGGACTAAGGTGAGCCTGCTCCAATAATGTTATTTTCAAAGGCCTCATATGTATGTGAAAG
The DNA here is from genome assembly GCF_000296735.1 of Chrysochloris asiatica. Classification (NCBI taxonomy): domain Eukaryota; kingdom Metazoa; phylum Chordata; class Mammalia; order Afrosoricida; family Chrysochloridae; genus Chrysochloris; species Chrysochloris asiatica. Next base: position 37,997,719 of record NW_006408524.1, on the reverse strand, counting down.
TTGAACAATAAATAAGGAAGACTGTAGAAGAATTGATGCATTTGAGTTATAGTCTTGGAGAAAAATATTAAAAGTACCATGGACTGCCAGAAAAACAAACAAATCTGTGTTGTTACAAGTACAGCCAAAATGCTCCTTAGAAGCCAGGATAGCCAAACTTCATCTCTTATAATTCGGACATAGTATCAGGAGGGACCAGTTCCTGGAGACAGTACTTTGTGCTAGGTAATGTGGAGCATCAGTGCACAAGAGGAAGACACCACTGAAATAGATAGGCATAGTGTCAGCAGCAGTGGACTCAGGTGTAATGATGATTGTGAAGCTGGCAGTGTTGTTCTGTTGTGCATAGGGTTGCTATGTGTCAGAACTAACAACAAGCTATGCAAAAGTCTCAATTCCATGATGTGACTTTCACCTGATTGAAAACCTATGGCTTATGGAGATTTCTCAGTTTTTACTGTGCTCAGATGTATGTTTAGACAAAATGTTACTCTGTTATGTAATGTTTGAAAGTATTTGTAACAGGAAGGATTCTATGGTAAATTAACTGCCCATGTTTTTCAGAAGAACTTTCTGTGATAGGTCCCTAAAGTTGTCCATATGCTAATCGCTCAAACCTGTGAATATTTTACAAAAATGATTCAGCAGCTGTGATAATATAAGAATCTTGAGATGGCAAGATCATCCTGGATTATCAGGGTAGACCTAATACCAAGCGTAAAGATTTTATAAGAGGGAGAGAGAAGGTTCAGAGTTAGAGGACGAGATATACTGGTGGAAACAGACACAGCAGACTTATCTTCAAGAGGAATACTGTTGACAGAGTGCTACCCTTACATGAAAACAGACAAAAAAAGACAGAAAACAACCCCCCTAAATTTTTTGTTTTTATTGTTGATTGTTGTTAAGCACCCTTGAGTCGATTTCGACTCATACTTCCCTGCATAGGGTTTCCAAGGAGCAGCTGGTAAATTTGAACTGCTGACCTTGTGGTTTGCAGTCCAGTGCTGATCTTACAGTGCCACACCAGCCATTGCCTGGTTTGTAGCAATATGACTGTAATCTCTGCTTCTGTCTTCACAAGGCTATCTTCACGTGGTGTTCTCTGAGTATCTCCCTGTCTGTGACTCTTCTTATAAATACATCAGTTATAGAGTTGCATTAGGACGCAGCCTACTGCAGTATGATCTCATGCTACCTTAATTAAATCTGCAATGACCTTGTTTCCAAGTAAGGTTACAAACACAAGTATTGGGATTTAGGATCTCAGAATATATATAATATTTTCAGGGAGATCATTCAACTCATAACAGTTTTCAAAAATAGCATAATGCCTAATCTGAGAACTAGGACTCCTTATAAAAGTGACAAAATATTTAAAATTTTTTTCTCTTTGTTGTTGCTGTTGTTAGGTGCCATTGAGTCGGTACTGACCCATAGCGACCTTATGCACAGCAGAACGAAACACTGCCCAATACTGGGCCAACCTCATTACTCTTTAGTGGTAGAAATTACTTTGTAAACGGGAAATGATTCTCATTATTCTAAGGACCTTCGCATTGGCAGCTTAGTGAGCAGAAACCTGCTCAGAATTTTGCTGAAATTCTGTTGGGAGGGTTTTGACAAGAATACCTGAACACTTGACTCCAGCTACATGATAGGAATTCTCTTGGAGGTAAGACATCAGACAGCTTTCTGTAACAATCAGCTCTTCCTGACATGTCAAACTCCACATGTGTGTAATGCCCTGTATTAGTTTACTAAGGCTGCTGTAACAAATCACAGTTCTGGAGAGGAGAAGTCTGAAGTGAAGGTGTTGACAGGGCTGCCCTCCCTCTGGTGGCTCTGGGGAGAAGGTGATCCTTGCCTCTTCTAGATTCTAGTGGTTGGTGGCCATCCTTGGTGTCCTCTGGCTTGTTGTATCACCCCAATATCTGCCTTCCTCTTCACATCTTCTTCTGTGTGTGTCTCTCGCTACTTTCTCTTTGCTTCTTATAATGGCATTTAGGGCCCATCCACAAAATCCGGGATATACTTATCTTATCAAGATCCTTAACTTAATCACATCATTTGCCATTAAGATAATACGTGTTCACCCTTTTGCTATGTAAGGTGCAATACACAGTATCCAGGGATTAGCAAGTGAGTGTATCTCTGGGAATATATATATATTAGCAGAAGCCCTGCTGTGGCAATGTGGGTTAATGCACTGGACTACTAGGTCAGTTTGAACCGCAAGGTTGGCAGTTCAAGCTCACCAGCCTCTCCTTGGAAAACCTATACATGTTCGCTATGGATTGGAACTGACTGGATGGCAAACAACAACAACAACAACAACAACAACAACAACACCACCATACTTCTTTGTTGTTTCTTTGCAGTCTCATCTAATGATTTGATTTTCTAAATAATTGTTTTTTATCTGATGCATCCTAAAAATCTTTAACAATTATTGGCTGTATTGTAAATGTTTGTTCTCCCCTACACTGATTTCTGGAGAAGGTGTCAGCTAACTATAGTCCATAAGCAAATTCATCTCACTGCTTGGTTTTGTATGACCCAGAACCTAAGAATGGTATTACATTGTTAAATGGTTAAAAAAAAAAAAAAAAAAAATCAAAGGAAGACTAAGATAAATGAAAATCATATGAAAATTAAATCTCAATGTCCATAGATAAAATGTTATAGGCACATAGCCATACTCATTTGTTTACATTTGTGTATCACTGCTTTTGTTCTGGAACAGCAGAGTTGATTAGTTGCTGTAGAGGCCAAATGACTTGCAAAGCCGAAAATATTTGCAATCTGACACTTTAAGGATAAAGTTTTCTGTCCCTTGGTTTAGTGGGCTATCTTTGTGTCTGGCTCTTAGGCTATAAATACGTCAATATCCAGGTCTTCTTCCATTACACCTTCTTCAGGCTGCCACTTTTCCAGCTTGTGAAAGGAACCGTGTGACATTTGGATGTCACAAAGTCAGAAATAAGCTAACTTGTGAAGAGACAGGGGACTTTTTCTCAATCTCAAATAGTCTGAGGTTGTTAGAAGATGATGGTAAGTGAAAATTTAAAAATGAAACAGAGGTTAAATAGATCTGCTGATAAGGAGCAATTGAGAAAATGAAAGACTAGACAAATTTCTGGGTCGCAAAGTCTATGTGGATGTCCCGTCTCCACCAACAAAAGCTCTCTGTGTGAACTGACTGCAGTGGAGAATCCTATGTACAGATAACACCATAGATGGATGGATACATGGCTCCCTTCACATCGACTGTGGTTCAAGCAGACATTGCATACAGCAGAACTAGTGTTGTCCAGTCTCACATCATTCTCAAGTTTGTTGACAAGATTAAGGCCATCATGCCAGTCCATCTCACTGATTGAGATGGACTGAAGAGAGACTCGCCTCTTCAATCAATGAGGTGACTCAGCGCAGTGATGATGTACTAGGCCCTGTATTTCACTAAATATGATGTCCTTTCCTAGTGATTGGTCCTTCATGTTATCGTGTCCACAGTAACTGTGTTCAACAACACTCAGTTGTGATCCATCAAGTTTTCACATGTAGATGGCTATGCCTTTCTTCCTAGTCTCTCTTAGTCTGGATGTTCCACTGAAACCTATCCACAATGGATAACCCTGCTAGTATTGATAATGTTGGTACCAGTTACCATAAGCACCATAGCAATGCATAAGCCACCACAACTACAGTACAACAAACTGACAGATGGGTGGGAGAGAGAACTCCATTAACATGGCTCTATTTTACTATGAATGATTTCTTTTACTCTCAAGTCTTGTTTCTTTTTAATTGTTAAAGTGCCATCTAGTTGGAGCAACCCTTATAGAGTTTCCAAGAAGCGACTGGTGGGTTTGAATCACTGACCCTGTGATTAGAAGTCTAGTGTTCATCTATTATTTTGTATGAAAAAATAAATTTTATTTATGAAGATCCATTCTTGTATTTATAAATGAAGTTAGCAGGCCTTTAAATGGTGCTAGAAAGCGTTTTGTGTATTCTGATCCCTCCCAACTGTGAAATTGCTCCAGAAAGTGGTTGGATCTCAACTGAAGATACTGTGTCCTTCATACTCTGCCACTAGCCCCTCAACTCTTCCCATAAAACCAGTTTATAAAAAAGCAAAAAAGAGTCTCCGTAGACTTGAAATTGACTGATATTTAATTTAGCTACATCTTCTATTAGTTAATTACAATCTTTATTACAGCATCTTATTTATTTATGTATTAAAACTATAATTGTAACTGAATTTTATACATATTGGTGTTTTGGGAGGCATGTATCACTTAATGTGGTTTTATTTAATATGTATATAAATATATGCAAGGGGGCTTAAAAAAATTCCTGGAAAAATGGGATTTAAATATAGTGGAATTTTGCCTTGAACTTTCAGAAGTCCCCTTATATACTTAGAATGCCATTTCACTTGAAACAGCTCAATTCTTTTGTGTACTTTGTAACTTGCTAAAAGTTTTAATACACATACCATGCTTTTACACAAATAACATACTCCTGTGTTTGATTACCAACCCCTATTCCCCTTGGGAGGTATTTTTGGAAATGCCACTATTTCAGTCTTTTTTTTACATGTTGCCATTTATTCTTTTTTTTTTTTTAAAAACCCAGCATAGCTTGTGTCTTAGGCTGGGTAATCCAGAGAAGTGAAACAAGTGATGCTTATATATGTTCATGTAAAAAAGAGCCAAGCTCACACAGCAGTAGAAGTGTGGCTCCCAGGTCTGTGGCTTGGATGTCAGGCTGGAGCCCTGTGACTTACGTTAGCTGCAGGGCTGATGAACCAAGATCGGCAGGTCAGATGGCAGGCAGGCAGGCAGGTCCGGCAGGTGAGGAGGCAGGCTGCTGATGATTTCCAGGGTTGGCAGGCAATAGAGCAGGCCAGTGGCCTAGGTCCATATCACCAGAGGCTGAAGGATGAGCCAATTGCAAAATCGAGATCCAGCAGAGAGCTCCGGAGCCTTCTGTGAATATCCAGTATAATGGAAGCATGCCAACTGCCAAACCACTGTGAATTCTGACCCAGAGAAGTTGACACAGAGCCTAAACTCTCATAGCCTGTTTACAAGAATACTTCCCAGGTAATTATTAATTATTAGGGGAGAGAGTAGTTGGCAAGTAAAAGTAGAAGGCTCTTGCTATTTTCACAACAATATGGTATATATTTGCATTAGAATGATGACATCTGGATAGCATTAATATTAATATAGATTACATTTATATTAATGTTTAAATTAATAAATAGGGTAGGTAATGGTATTGCAAACAGTTCCTTTCAGCAACAATTCAGTGAGCAGTTTTTGAGTGTTCCCCAGGTTCCAGGTCTTGTGATAGGTTCTGGGGACACAGAGAGGTGAAAAGATGTTTGTCCTTGTGCTCAAGTTGCTGTTCACAGCCTCCTAGGAGAGCCTCGCTTGAAAACAATGTGAGTGCACTGAGGGGAGTAATAGAACCACATTCAAGGAACTGAAGCTGCCCAGAGAAGAGAAGGATTGGTTCAGTCGGTTCAGTCTGTTCAATCTGCTGAGGAGGCAGGCATTCAGAGTAGATTGCAGTCCAGCTGGACTTTGAAGGCGAGAAAAGTGATGTAAGAGTGAAGGCACCAATGTGTTGGATTGAGCTATCTTGGCATCTAAAAGTTCTACATATGCTGTCATTTAAAATGCTTAAGTAGCATGTGTTTACATTTAATAAGCCAGATGATCTCTGAGGCTCCACATTTTGTATATTATTATTTAAAAAAAAACACAAAACCAAAGCATGAGGAAGATTAGTATGATTTTTAAAATACCATATACTGAGATCTTGTGTCTATTCTGGTATTTAGTATAAGCTGTCATTCTTGGTGTGGTGCTGTGGGATAAACACTGGACGGCTAACCACAAAGTCGGCAGTTCAAACCCACCAGCTGTTTCTCAGAAATCCTATATAAGTTCGCTATGAGTCAGACCTGACTCAACAGTACTTTAACAACAACAATTACTTACAAGATGACTAAGTATATACTTGAAAAATTTTCTTTAAATGCTCTAAGTTGACATTGCATCCTCTCATTTTCCTCCCCTAATTTTGATTTCTTTCTTTCTTTCTTTTTTTTTTTTTTTGCAGTTGGTTAGCCTGCTGCTCATTGGAATAGCTGCGTGGGGCATCGGCTTCGGGCTGATTTCTAGTCTCCGAGTGGTTGGCGTGGTCATTGCAGTGGGCATTTTCTTGTTCCTGATTGCATTAGTGGGGCTGATTGGTGCTGTAAAGCACCACCAGGTGTTGCTATTTTTTGTATCCTTTTTATTATGTGGTTTTACCCCATTGGGTTTGAGTCCTTATTTGCTATTCATTATTATTTTGACAACAGTTAATTTACATTTTTTATTAAGAAATTAAATGCCAGATAGCAACTCCCAGTAAGCCTATGTGTATTTGTTCAACATGCATATATTTCTGAAAGTTCTTATATGTTTGCATAGTCTTTCATTTTCCTTGTCACATCATGGAAAATATAGTCTTTAAGTTCAGAACAGCCTAATTTATGTATTGCAAATTCTGAATTACACTAAATTACTTCAGTGATCTCTACACCTTTACAGCATATTAGCATTTGATTGGATTTCACAAGTACTTTAATCTTAAGAAAGTTCATATACATTTACCTGTACTTATGTGGCACTGTGGGCTATGTGTCAGACTGCAAAGTCAATTGAAGTATAAAGTTGGTTGTTCAAGCTCACCAGCTGCTCCTTGGAAACCCTGTACAGGGTTGTTATGGGTCAGAATTGACTCGATGGCACTTAACAACAACAACAGCATTTCCTATTTGATAAATAAAAAGTTTATATTTTATTCTATATAAAATTCTAATAGATATGCTTCTGTAGTGTATTATCAAAATAATTATTATGTATATGCCTTTTAGAAATTATCAGTATCTTTGTTTTATCTTCTTTTCAAAGTACTTAGAATATCCTTAACTTTTAACTCTCAGTACATGATTATTCTCTTACTTGTATTTATTGTTCAGTTTTCTGTATCCTGTGCCTGTTTAGCCCTAAACCAGGAACAACAGGTAAGCAAAGACTTTTCCTTTTACTTTATTTCTTCATATGAGTATAGGAAAAAGAGCAAACATGACTGGAATCTAAAGTAACTTCCTCTTGCCCAGAATGCCATTCTCACTCTAAACATTGGGCTCTTTTAAAAGATGTCTACCCAGTCTCCTCCCACCACTATGCAATGAAATGTTTGCTCTAGAACATTTGTGGTAGTTCCATCTTATCAACTACTTTCTTTTTTGCAGAGGTATATGATCCCTTATTTTGGAGCAATAGAATTTCATCTTGTCACACTTTGAGAATTATGCATTTGAGCCAAGTACTTCTTTTAAATTGCATTTAAACATTAAGAAGTTTTCATTCTTGAGATAAAAGCAGTATCTTAACTTTTGTTACAGATTGAGTGGTAAGCTTTTATCACTGAAAAATTTTAATGGTCTTATAAAGAATATTTATTTTAGGCACACTCAGCACTACAATTATAAGCTCAAGCTTTGTATATTTTACACAAGGATGACACATTTTAATGTAAACATTGAATGCGTTATGTAGGGTCAACTTCTGGAAGTTGGTTGGAATAATACAGCAAGTGCTCGAAATGACATCCAGAGAAATTTAAACTGTTGTGGGTTCCGAAGTTTTAACCTAAATGACACCTGTTTCGCAGTAAGTACAAAGTATGAAATATTTATTGGAGATATATTGTGTACAGGAGGATAATGATTAACCTGGAAGAAGTGGACTTTCTGATGCCGAATTGCATTTTTAAAATGCTGTACATACATCTACGCTTGTACACTGTTGTATTGTTTGCCTCTTCACAGATATCCAATCCCAAGAGTGCTCAATATTTCTGGATTGGATGTCCATGGATGCTTCTAGTTATTGCCCCTTATTCCTTACCATTCTAATCCTCTTAGAAATAATGTGAAAGAGAATGATCAGCCTTAGTGATTCAGAGGAGGTGTTTAAATGTCTTGGTTTTAAACCATATAAGGATGGTAAGAAGAGAATGATTTGTACTAAACTGGATATTTAAAACAGTTAAACATGCCCACAGTGGAGTATACATGTGACTACCTTTTTCTGTTCTCTCTCCCTCCCTGTAAAAATGGCATTGGTGGGACATCCAACTTCTACTAACTTCACAGGGATGAAAGAGAATCACCATCAGCATCGGCCCAAAGTTAATTCCTGTGCAGTTTAGACATAGCTCCTCTCCCCACCCTTTTACCAATTCTGCCACCGGCTGTCACTCCCATGGTACTCTAGACTGCTTTACTGAGTTTAGTAATTCATTGTAGGGACCATATAGAACTCACAGACTGTACACATGATTATGGGGTTTTAGGGAAGTAACAGGTTCCAGGTAAGGATTAGGAGTGACTCAGGATACGGTTCTTCGTCAGGACAACTTTTTGGCTATGCCCACAGGCAGGCCTTTCCCCTTGGCCTCATGGGCAGGTCTTTATCCTGTTCAGGCAAGTATTACAGGTTCTACAGCTGCACTAATAAATGCCCAGAAACATCCCACTCCTTCAGCAAATCATCTGCCTTAAGGCACTTAGCTCTCTTGCTTCATGGGTTCGTAAGCCTAGCTTTGTGAAGTTCCCAGAGATAGTGCACTCTGCCAACAAGTCTCCTACTTGAAGGTGCTCAGCTTCCTCACTCCATGGGTCAGGAAGCCAACTATGGCGCCATCTCCTGCCAGTCTTCTGGTTCTCTGCTGCACATGTCATTTCTCTTTGTCTTTTCCCATCTCCAATATTATAATTTTCTCTGTCTTTCGGGTCTAGGAGGTTCTCAGCTTAGGGACCCAGGGTCAAAAGAACACACTGGTGCTGGCTCTTCTGTCTTTGTGGTAGTAAAGTCCTCTGCCTTCTCACTCTGGGATTAGTTACATGCTAATTTTAGCGTAGTGGGAAGGCAAAACTGACTGATTCCCTCTTTAGGATTCCACATACTTTATTTTTATTGTCCCATCTTCACATGAGGTCCATGCACCTTATTTGTATTCTTAGCAGGCTGCCCAATCCCCTTGGTGGGCCACAAACACCATATTTGTACAGTCCTAACGTAGTGGAATTGAATCGGATTGCGAACCACAAGGTCAGCAGTTCTGTCAGCTGTCCCATGGGAGAAAGATGAGGCTTTCTGCTTCCATAAAGATTTACAGTCTTGGAAACCCTGTATAGGGTCGATATGAGTCGGAATCGACTCCATGGCATATAACCACCCGATTTTTGTGATGGAGTCACAAAGACTGTGGCTAGGAGGGCCATAGTAAGTAATTCATTGCAATGCACACCATAGCACAACTTCATACCTTTTTTCTTTGGGAACTGAGCTAAATGATATACTAACTACAACAACCATCCTCATCAGTCCTCTGACCTCCAAGTTCCAGACTGATCTGTGTGAAGGTGAACTCAAGCTTTGACTTTATAGGGAAATTCACATAGATTGATATTTTGGGGAACCCCTCTTAGTACATGTCTGAGCCCTAAGTTGGAAATTCCCCTAGTGTGGCCTCTTTTGAAATTACCCAAATGAGACCTCTTTTGTGGCATTTTTTTTTTTTTAATAAAATTTTTGCTATGACAAGACACTGTCCCCACTTCTATTGAGTCAGTTCTGACTCACAGTGACCCTATAGGGCAGAGTCAAACTGTCCCTAGGAATTCAGAGACTGTGAATCTTTGTGGAAACTGAGAGCTTCATTCTTCTTCTGAGAAGTGGCTGGAGGGTTTGAACTGCTGATCTTGCAGTTAGCAGCCCAATGTTCAATTCTCTATACCACCAAGGCTCCTTTTTGTGTGTGCGTGCATGTGTGCCTGCCATAGGGGCCTTGCTGTATAACACATTATTATGAAATGAGTGGCTTAAAACTTCCCCCATTCATTTTCTCACAGTTTCCTTGGGTTAGGAGTTGGTAGGGATTAACTGAGCTCTTTGCTCATGGTCTTCTTACCAAATAGAACTCCAGGTGTTGGCTGGGACTGTGGTCTCATCTGAGGCAGAGAATCTTCTTCCACACTCACTGGTTAATGGTAGAATTCAATTCCTTGGGGGCTGGGGGTGGGATGGCTAGGACCAAAGCCCTTGTTTTTGAGCTGGGTGTCCTTTAGGGTGTCTCTCTCAGCTTCAGAGAATGCTCTCAGATCTTAATTACAGGGCCCTCTAAAATCCTGGTAGTTCAAAGCCAGCATGAGAAAATCTCTCTACCCATCCTGCTAAGATGGAGTCTTACAGAGTGCAGTGCCTAGGGTAGGGATGATCCCATCATATTCACAAGACCTGTCCCATGCACATGAGGGATTATACATAGGTTACACTGGGTGCGGGGGATGTGGAGTGGATCTTAGCGATCATCTTAAAATTCTGCTCACCACAGAGCCCTAGGAGCTGGCTAAGGAACCAAGGTCCAAAATTGGAAATAGTATCTCCAGATGCCAAATTATTTTTGTAGATTTCATACGTTCTTCATAAATGAATATTGAGTCAGATGTTCTTTTCTTTAATTGATTCAGAGCTGTGTCAAAAGTAGCCACCAGTGCTCATTGTGTGCGCCAATAATAGAAGAATATGCTGGAGAGGTTTTGAGATTTGTTGGCGGTATTGGCCTCTTCTTCAGTTTTACAGAGGTATGTGAAAAGGACTCAATATTTGTTTGCATATGTGACAGCAGCAGAAGGCATGGAGTTTCACCTTAGCACGGCACTCAGGTTTTGGAATGCGTCAATGGATACTTTCATTGAGAACTAACATTATAGCAAGGTTGGGCATCAGAATACCGAGGTATACTTCTAAACCTAGCCTTAACCTTGTAGCAAAAATTGAGATGGTTTATCTGTTCCTGTTCCCCTTAATGTAAAACATAATGGGTATATGAAATGAAGATATTAAACTGGATTATCTTTAGGATCTCTTTCTGCCTTGTGGTAAATTACAGTCTCATTGTCATTGTTAAGTGCCTTTGAGTTGGTTCTAATTTATAGCGACCCTATATAGGGTTTCCGAGGAGTGGCTGGTGGATTGGAACTGACAGCCTGTGGTTAGCAGTCCAGTGTTTATCCTAGAATTATAGTGTAGTGTATGCTTACTTGTAGACTTGTTCGTGGTGTGGATAAGTACTCAGCTCCTAACCAAAAGCTTGGTGGTTCAGAACCACCAAGCTGCTCCTTGGGAAGAAGGTGTGGCAGTCATCCTTCCATAAAGATTACAATTTGGAAACCCTATGGGACAGGTCTACTCTGATCTGCCCTGTAGGGTTGCTGTGAGTCAGCAATGGATGTCTGGGCAAAAGTAAAAATTTAAATTTGATTTTGGAATGGGTGAGACACATTCACATTGTTTAAAACATATACAGCATGCATGCACCTATATGAAGTGGGCTTTGAACAATTGTTTTCAGCCCCATGCCCCCATGCTTGTTCACAGACTTTTAGGACTTATAGGAACCACTGTTGTAAATTTCTTATGTGTTGTTATATATTTATTAATTGATATAGTTATATAAATACAATATCTGCAAGGAAAAACAAATATATTATTTGATAACGTTAAGGAATAATGATTCCTTCACCAGTGTCTTCATCAAACTGTAAGTTTCTATGGACATTTTTTGATGTTTTTGTACTTGTCTAGGTTGCAATCTTCTTACTGACTATGACTGCGGGCAAGTTACTTCTGTTTCTGTTTAAAATTGGGAATTATAATCCACAGCCTGTCCTTTTGTTGTGATAATAAAAAGACTTTTTGTTGTTAGTGTCCTTGAGTCTGTTCCTATTCAGAGCAACCCTTTATAGGGTATCCAAGGAACAATTGGTGAGTTTGAACTGTCAACGTTGTGGTTCAAATTGACCTTGAGATCCAGTGCTTTATCCCCCAGTGCCACACCAGGACTTAGTACATGTGGAATTTATAAAACTCAGAATAGTATCCAGTACAGGTACTGTGTCAGCTGTCATTTGTAGCCATTAGTAAAGCTGGTATATTGTTGTTAAGTGCCTTCCAGTTGGTTCTGACTCATAGTGACTCTGTATAGGGTTTCTAAGGAGCAGTTGGTGGCTTTGAACTGCTGACCTTGTGGTTCACAGTCCAGTACTGATCCTACAGCACCACATTATTGTTGTTGTTGTTAAGTGCTGTGGAGTCAGTTCTGACTCATAGTGATCCTGCGCACAGGGTTTCCGAGGCTGTAAATCTTTACAGGAGCAGAATGCCTCATCTTTCTCCCATGGAACCGCTGTAGTTTTGAACTGCTGACCTTGCGGTTGGCAGCCCGACTCGTAACCACTATGCTATCAGAGCTCCTACAGTACCACATTAGGTGACATTGAAAAGAATGATAGTAGAAGCGATCATAATCATGGTCAGATGTCTCTGTTACATTCTTTACTCTTTCAAAACATAACAGAATAGCATATAGAACTATATAATTTATATAAAATGTGTATTAATGCTAGAAATATATGGCTGGCTAGTTTAAAAGTTAACATCTACCTTAAAACCAGCAAATTCAAAAGTGTTTTTCATTAGTAAAGTGTAACATGCTTATTTTACATGTTGGACATTTAATTTTTAAAAATATATCATTACTGTAAATCCTTAAGGAGCTCTGGTAGCATAGTGGTTACGAATCAGGCTGCTAACCTCAGGGTCAGCAGTTTAAAACTACCAGCTGTTCCGCAGGAGAGAGATGAAGCTTTCTGCTCCCATAAAGATTTACAGCCTCAGAAACCCTGTGCAGGGTCACTATGAGTTGGAACTGACTCCATGGTACATGACCACCACCACCACTGTAAATCCATGGTCATCTTCTTTGTACATAAATTTCTATCTGTATTTTCTAGACCTTCCCCCCTCTTAGAATATATTTCTAGAAGTAAAATTTGATGTACTCAGTATGTGGACATTTAAAAAGATTTTGGTGTATATTTTCAAATTGCCTTCTGAGTTCTGTGTTCAAGTCAATTCTGAACTGCCCCAGAACTGTGTCAAGGTTTCATAGACTGTAATCTTTATGGGAACAAATTGCCAAGTCTTTTCTCCTACAGAGCGGCTGGTGGGTTTGAACTGCCATCTGAGCACTTAACCATTGCACCACCAGGTCTCTTTGCTTTCTTAGTTGTTGTTGTTAAGTGCCGTCAAGTCGATTCTGACCCATAGGGACCATGCATAGGGTTTCCAAGGAGTGACTGGTGAGTTTGAACCACTGACCTTGTGATTCAAACATCTTTGCAGTCGGGTACATTACCCCACAGCACCATTAACTGTAGATAGTTTTTATTTTGAAAAGTATTTGCCAATCTGGTAGGTAAAAATTAGTTATTACAATTATTTATTCTCTGTAATAATTAGTAGAGAATTTAACCATATACATATCCTTCTTTGGCCATTTCTTGTTCTGTGAATTGCCCACATAGTTTTCTTGTATAGTTATCTAAGAACCTTTGAATTACAAGTGGCAAACCCAAAATTTCATTTGCAAAAATATGATAGTGTGCCTGGGCGTGGGGGAGGTATTGGAATTTATGGAGGAAGTACATACAGTATAAGGCTGGGCCTTACGAGGTGTGGTATTAGAAATCCAGGCTAACAAGAATGTTGCCCCCGCAACTCCTCTTCCTTTCTCCTTTCTTTTTCTTTTTTGCATAACTTCCTTTCTCTCTCTCCTGCTTCTTCCTTCCCTCTAACTCTTTCCTATCGGCAATTTTTTGTGCCCTCTAAATTTTTGTCTATTTTGAATTTTTCATTTAAATTTAGAAAATTTATTTTGAGTTCTGGTGGTACATTTCAAACCCACCAACGCTCCCTGCTCCATTGGAGAAAGATGATAGTGTCTATTCCCCTAAAGATTTATAATCTCAGAAAACCTACAGAGGATTTCTATGAATCAAATGGATTTTTCTTTTGGGATTTGAGCATTTTTGAGCAGCACTGTTTTGGTTTTTTTTTTTTTTCTTCTGTCAGATTACATTGCCTTCACATCTGCTTATTTTGTTAAATGCCCTTTCTTTAATGAAACAGTTTTCTTAAGTGTCCTTTTATTGATTTGTGCTCTGTGCTTTAAATTAAAAAAATAAAAATAAATCACCTTTTGAAACACAGCTAGGTGTTTTAATAATTTATAAAATCTGATATTTCTGGATAATAAGTATTTGGTAGTCAAATATTTATTCTCTCACTTTAAATTTTTTATTTTATTCAGTATTTTGGAATCACAAATTATCAGTGTTTGAAGGAACAAGGGTTTCTTATCGTAGGTAAAATAGGAAAGATTTGATTTAAACTAGTTATATTAATCTTAAAATAACTTTAAATCATCAGAGAAAAGATTTATAATCTGAAAAGTGTTATTATGATTTATGTTCTCTAAAGAAAATGTGAAAATATAGAAAATTATGAAGATAAAAATGAAAATATTTGTTAATTGAAATTATTTTCTCAGAAACATCATTTCCATTTTGGCATATTTCCTTCTGTCACTTCTATAGTTGTGTTGTTAAGTGCTGTCAAATAGGTTTTGACTCATAGCGACCCTGTGTAGGGTCTTCTAGGAGCGACTGGTGAGTTTGAAAAACCAATGTTGTAGTTCAAGCTGACTTTGCAATCTAGTACTTATCCTACAGCACCAAACCAGAACTCCATACTTAGCACATATTTATTATTTCCCACTCCATACACATTTCTATGGTATGAACGATACCCTGATGACCTTAAGACCTATCAGCCTTAAGCTTCTAGAATCAGCAGATGGTTGCTGATTACGTCTAGTCAGTTATCCTTCAAAAATTACCTAAATCACCAGTAGCTTTAAAACCTTAAGATCCAATAATCATCTATTTTTAACTGGTTTGCATTTTGGGTGTGAGGTAGGAGTTAGTGATTAGGTAGCCGGGAAAAGGAAACACTTCTTCCTTTTGTCACTTATGGTTAAATTTGAGTAATTTAGTACTGACATGTGTGGCTCTGGAGTCCTGCTGTGGCACTGTGGGGTACTGCACTGGACTGCAAGGTCAGTGGTTCAAGCTCACCAGACACTCCTTGGAAACCCTATACAGGGTCACTATGAGTTGGAACCTACTACAGGGCACTTAATAACATCAGCAATATGTCCGCTAGATTAGGAGCTGAAATTTATCCAGATGCTTTGTTTCCCTGTGACTTGAACAGACATAGACGTGTATGTAGGGATAATGATAAATATATTTAACAACTTAAAAAATCCTAACCGGAAGCATCCTGTGTGGCAGAGTTTCTGAAGAGAAGGTCAAGGAAATCATGCTTAGGTACTGTTGGCAGGGCCCGGAGGTAGGAGGAGGCTGACCTATTACTTAGTATTGTAATAATTAGCATGTCAGAAATGGCACATCAGACTATCACATACAGGAACATAGACAGAAATGATTAGGAGTATGAAGTCCAGATTTTAACCCTGGCTCCACTACTCACGAACATTGAAACTATTAGGTGGTTATCTAAGTCTCTATGCCTCAGTTTCCTCATTTATAAAACAAATGCTGGTAGTAACTATCTCGTAGGATTGAGTGAATAATTACTTATAAAGTATGAGGGGGCTTCAGAAATGGAATTAATGGATAATGGGACTTTTCCACAAACTTTCAAAGTCTATTGAGCAGTGCCTGTCACACAATACAGTGTAGAGTGTAAGTACTATGTAGATACTTGTTAAATACACGACTTTTTATTTCTCTGCAGACAGACTCCAGTAAAGAATTTTCACTCCCCCAAATTGGGCTTATTTTAAATTTAGCTTATCAGTCCTTGGTTCAGCTCACAAACCACAGTCTCATCAGTCTATACATGATGTGGCCCTATAGGATAAACACTGGACTGCTAGCTAGAAGGTTGGCAGTTCAATACCCATCAGCTGCTCTTTGGAAACCCTGTACAGGATTGCTATGAGTCAGAATCAACTCAACGGCACTTAACAACCACAAAAACATACATGTTGTGGCTCTAAACATGGTCAATCATTACTGTGGTTAATAGAGAAAATTTTTATTTACTTTAATTCTCTAGAAGTAATTAAAGGTATCGTGGATGACTTAGAAATCAAATGAACAAAATTCAGATTAACACTTAAACACAGATCTTATGGAGTTCTGGTGTGGCATTGTAGGACAAGCATTGGACTTTTAACTACAAGATTCAAATAACAAGATTCAAACCCACCAAACTACTCCTTGGAAATCCTATCCAGGGTCACTATGAGTTGGAACCAATTTGACAGCCCTTACCACCACCAACAAAGTAGAAATGCAATTTGAATTTAACTATTAAAATTTTGCACCTCTTTCTATGAAGTTAGATTTTTTTTTTTTAACAAAGCAGTTTTAACAGAAACAGAAAGAACACGTATCTTAAAACTTAGGCTATATTGATTAGCATGTTTTCCCATAAACCGGTATGAAAATGGTATAATAACAATTTAACACTTATCTAAGATTATTGGGTTTTATTCCTGTAGACAGGCATGAAACTGTAGCATTAATAATGGTCTGTGATGGTAAATGTATTTATTACAGAATTTTGGTATTGTGTAATTTTTAATGACTCCAGTTTGTTTCTGATTTTTCAAATTATATGATAGTTTAATTATTCAGACTACTTAATATTTGTATTAGTTTCCTATTGCTACTGTTAATTTAGTGACTTAAAGCAACCATTTATTATTTACAGTCCTGGAAATCAGAAGCCTAAATGGGCTTGTAAATCTGTGTTCCTTCTGAAAGGTCTAGCAAGAGCCTATTTTCTTGCCTTTTCCACCTTCTGCTGGAAACCCTATACAGGGTCACTGTGAGTTGGGACCAACTCGATGGCATGTAACAACAGCAGCAGCAATAGGTCACCTAGGAGTCCCAGTGTGGTGTTGTAGGAGAATCACAAGATTGGTGGTTCAAACCCACCAGCCACTCCTCAGGGTCATTGAGTTGGAACTGACTTGAGGACACTTAACAACAAAAACATAGGTCATCTACAGTCTTTGGCTCATAGCATCTTCTCTCTTGGACTCTGCTTCCATTATAACATTGCTGACTTACTATATCTTGGACTTTGACCTTCCTTTAAGGACTTTTATGAAGATATCAGATTCCTGGTGTGGTGCTGTGGGTTAATGCACTAGACTGCAAGGTCGGTTTGAACCACAAGGTCACTAGCCAGTTCTCAAAAACCCTATATATAGGGTCACTGTGGGTCTGAACCGACCTGACAATACTCAACAACAAAAATGATGTATCGGACTTCTGGTGTGGCACTGTAAGATAAACACTGGACTACGAACCACAGGGTTGGTGGTTCAAACCCACCAGCTGCTCCTGTACAAGGTTGCTGTGAGTCAGAACTAACTCAATGGCACTTAACAATAACAACAACAATGATGATAGCAGGAATCCTGCTGTGGCATTGCGGAATAAAGCACTGGACTACAAGGTGGGGTTGAACCACAAGGTTGGAGGTTCAAGTTCACCAGTCACTCCTTGGAAGCCTAATGCAGGGTCGCTATGAGTCAGAATTGACTCAACAGCACTTAACAACAACAATATGATGGCATCAGGGCCATGGTGCTCCATATAATAAGCATTCAACTGCAAACCATAAGGTATGTGGTTCGAGTCTGCCTGCTGCTCCATGGGAGGAAGATGAAGCTTTCTGCTCCCTCAAAGACTTAAATCCTCAGAAACCCTATACAGGGTTGATATGAGTCAGACCAACTTGATGGTACTTCACAACAACTAGATGATATCATTGGACCCACCTGGATAATCTAGGTACTTTCCACATCGTGAGATCCTTAAATTCATCATATCTGCAAAGTACCTTTTGCCACATAATATTTGTACGTTTTGGGGAATGTTGTTGATGTTAAGTGCCATTTTAGGATTAGGACATGAACTTTTTTTGCAGGGAGGGGGTGAAGGAGGAGGAATCCTAATTCATTCTACCACAGTGTTCATATTAATTTGTTTTCTTAGGGCTTTTTTGATATACTTACTACATGATGTTTCATAAACAAAAGGTATCTTTCTCCTTGCAATAAATAATGCAAAGTGCTTCCGAGATTTCTGAGTTATGTCATTGTTTTACTGGTAAATGATATCTTACTGAATAAATAACATACTGCTGCTTTCTCTCTCTTTCTTTTCCCCCTCTTTCCATTTTAGATTTTGGGCGTCTGGCTGACTTACAGATACAGGAACCAGAAAGATCCTCGTGCTAATCCTAGTGCGTTCCTTTGATTGGAAAATAAGGAATTTCATTCATTTTTCTGATCTTGCTCATTTTCAGTAACTTTTAAGTTTAGAAAAGATGATTGGCCCATTTAATTGAGGAAACAGTATCTGAAAAATTACATGGGTGACAGTGGAATTGTATTTTTTTTCACTTTTAGGTTTCTCTAAATGTTTATCTTTGTCCATTGCTGAAAACAAATAGAAACGTACGGTTTCCTCTGCCCCTCAGTGGTACCTGTAACCTACTGTATTCACAGTATCTGCACTGTCCACTGTGGCCTTTCTAAGCATTTATACCTGCAGAAAAATGCCGGATGGCATATTGTGTTGATCATATTGTGACTTTAAATACAGATTTCACTGGAATAATTTTATGTAGCACTGTGCTGTGTAGATAGTTCCTTCAGGAAAAAGAGTTGAAATTTATTAAAAAGCCAGAAAGTATAAGGTTCTATTATATTAAATTCAGTAAGGGAAATCTAAATTCCCAGTTTTTTAGGAAAGAAGTGTTGTGGTGAAAGTTATAGTATAAAAGTGATACTTTAGTTCTATGGTAGTCTTTTATGATTACACTAATGTAGTTTAGAAATAGCTGTGTCTTTAGAAAAGTGTTGGTTTAGTTTTGGACTTACACAGATAAGTGCAACTGAGAAGTCTCATGAAACATTCAGATATGTACCATTTACCTTCAGCCTTCAAAATTGAACACGTTTGTAAAATTTAGAAAGTATATCTATATAACCTTTTTGATTATTTCTTTTTGTAATAATTGAAGACCCAAATACTACATTTTTAAACATGTTACTATTAATAAGGTGGTCCATGTAACAAAACGATATTTGGTTTTCTTACTAAGGATTAAACGCCTTTTTCATGAAATTTCTCAGTATTGTAACATGTCATACCTAAGCATATTTGAATGTAATCTCCTGTAATTTGAAATGATACTGTATATTATGTTAAAAATTAAAGATTAGAAACCTTTTCTTATGTATATGAATGCTTGACTTAAAAGACCATCTCGTTGTTGTTGTTAAGTGCTATTGAGTTGGTTTTGACTCCTCAGAGCGACACTGTATAAGATTTCTGAGGAACAGCTGGTGGGTTTGAACCACCAGCCTTGCAATTAGCAGTCCAGTGCTTATCCTACAGCACCACAGAAGACTTCAAAAGAAGGTAATAAATAGAATTAATAAATGAATTAAGTGAAATAGAATTTTTTTTTTTTCCTTTATGCTCTGGGTTCCTGTTAGACTGACTTAGAGCTGAATGTTTTTATTTTCGTGTATAATAAACTAGGGAGATGAACTTCCAGCACTAACCTCTGTTTATTGGTAGCCATTCACACAACCTGTCTTGAAATTATCATTTTAAATTTCATTACCATACTGTGAAAGGTTCTTTACAAAGAGAAGTTATTTATATTTATGTGGAAATGTAAGTAAGTTATTTCATATTGCTAGATATTGCTAATTTGTTATCTTGTATTCTGTGTAGGACATGATATTTATTATTAATGGTCTTGATAGGTTTTAGACCAAGAGGATAAATGGTTGACCTATAGAATTTTGGAACATTTTGTGGGTTTATCATTTCTGTGACTCTGCAAGACTAAGTGTTATACTTCACCTTCAAAAACACATATTATTGTGACCATTCTTGTGATATCATATTGAGCTCTGGGACACTTTTGAAATATTCCCACCTGTACTGTAAAATGAGATTACAGCTGCCACATGAAGGAAGTAAGATTTTGGAATTCTGTCTGGTTTTTAAAATTTTTACTTTTTATTGTGATTTAAGTGAAGATTTGCAGAGCAGCCCATCAGTTTTACATTCAACAAATCATACACTAATTTCAGCTCAGTCATTGCAGTTCCCATCAATGTAATATCACCAATCCCACTTCATCCCTGTGCTCCCCATCCACAGCCTGCCTTCCTTCCCAACCTATCTGAATTTCGTCTTTGGATAAGTGCTGCCCTATTGATTTCCAGTGGCTGGCCATTATGTGATGTGTGTACCTCGCTAGTGCTGTTGTTCCCATTATATTATCTGTTGTTGTTATTAAGTGCCATCTAGTTGGTTCTGACCCATAGTGACCCTGTATAGGGTTTCTGAGGAGCAGCTAGGGAGCTTGAATCTCCAACCTTGAGGTTCAAAGTGACTTTTCAGTCCAGTGCTTTAATCCACAGTGCCACACCAGAATTCCTGTAATATTACCTGTTGTTGTTGTTGTTGTTATGTGCCGTGGAGTCGGTTCCAACTCATAGCGACCCTGCACAGGGTTTCCAAGGTTGTAAATCTTTGCAGGAGCAGAAAGCCTCATCTTTCTCCTGCAGAACAGCTGGTAGTTTCAAACTGCTGACCTTACAGTTCACAGCCTGATTTGTACTGAAAATTAAGCTATCTGGGTGAGTTCATTTCAAGGCCTGAAGGCTGACCAAGGATTGTAGTCTCAGTTTCCATAAGTCTCTATCATTAGTAAGCCTGGTCTTTGACACTTAAAAAAATTTGTTTTTTCCACTTTTCCCTCAACTCTCTCTGGGACTTTCTAATGTGATCCTTTTCAGAGAAGTTGGTAGTGGTAATTGGCCACCATCTAGTTCTTCTGGTCTCAGGGTCATGGAGACTGATGTTAATATGGTCCATTAGTCCACTGCACTAATTGTTTCAAAGTGTCTTCAGTTTTCATCACTTTTCTTTCCTCTGCATAGGGAGAGACAAATAGTTGCACCTTAGGTGACCACTGATAAGCTTTTAATAATATCATTAATATCACATGCAAGTAAAATTTTGCTGAAGATAATTCTAAAACGACTGCAACAATACATCAACAGGAAACTGCCAGAAATTCAAGCTGGATTCAGAACAGGACGTAAAACTAGGGATATCATGGTGACCGTCCAATGGATCTTGGCTGAACGCAAAGAATACCAGAAAGATGTTTATTTGTGCTTTATTGACTATGCAGAGGCTTTCAACTGTGTGGATCACGACAGCTATGGATAACATTACAGGTATTCCAGAACATTTAATTTTGCTCATGGGGATACTGTACACAGACCAAGAGGCAGTTGTAACTGAAGAAGAGGGTACGGAATGGTTTAAAATCAGGAAAGGTATGTGCCAGTTCTGTATTCTTTCACTACACTTATTCAGTCTGTATGCTGAGAAAATAATCAGAGAAGTTGGATTGTATGAAGAAGAACATGGCGTCAGGATTGGAGGAAGACTCATTAACAACCTGCAGTATGCAGATGATACAGCCATGCTTGATGAAAGCAAAGAGAATTTAAAATACTTACTGATGAAGACCACAGACCATAAGCCTCAATGTAAAGAAAACAAAAATCCTCAGAACTGGACCAATAAATAGCATCTTGATAAATGGAAAAAAGATTGAAGTTGTCCAAGACTTCGTTGTGCTGGATCCACAGTCAACACTCATGGAAACAGCAGTCAAGAAATCAAATGACATATTGCATTAGGCAAATCTGTTGCATTAGACATCTTTAAAGTGTTCAAGAGCAAAGATATCACTTTGAGGACTAAAGTGCTCCTGACTCAAGCCATGGTACTTTTAATTTAAAATACATGGAAATTGGCTGATCCATGAGGCTTGCAGGCAATAGTCAGATACTAGTAAGGATTTTAATTTTATGGGGGAGTCCTGGTATGGTGCTCTAAGATAAGCACTCAACCACAAGGTCCATTTGAACCACAAGGTCAGTGGCTCAAACCCACCAGTAACTCCTTGGAAACCACATACAGTGTCACTATGAGTCAGAACCATCTCCTTGGCATTTAACAGCAACAACTTTAAGTTTATGAGGAGTCAAAAGTTACATGCTAATCCTCATCTGTGCAGGGTTTTTGGTGCTGTTTAAGGCTCAACATATTACCAAACTTTTGCCATATCAATGTACTTTACATGTTCAATTATTGCATTCACCATACTGTGCTTGGTTGTTCTCATGATAGGCTAGAATTTCTTGATGTAATACTTTTTTCTTGGTACAATGAGACTGAGTACAATGAGTTTTAGTCCAGAGAGAACCAGCCTGTAGCCTTGGTTTGTGCTCTAACTGCAATGGCTTTATTTAATTAACCAAACAAAAATCAAAATCTGGGAAGCATGAATCTTAGGGATGTCATTATTGTCAAGTGCTGTTGAGTCGGTTCTGACCCATACTGACCCTGTATAGAGTTTCCAAGAAGCAACTGGTGAGCTTGAACCACTGACCTTGCGGTTCAAACTGACTTTGTAGTCCAGCACATTAGCCCACAATGCCACACCAGTACTCTACTAGAGAGATATTTTTAAATCCTAGGGATAACCCTGTTAAGTTCATTTGAGCTTTCAATTCTCTCTGGGAGATTTGAAAGGGGATAGATTACCCAGCCCTTCTAGGAGGTCTCCTGTGATCTTTGTGTCTGAATATGGAGACACACAGCTCCTATTCCACAGTGTATCCTAACACCTGCTGGAAAGTCTTTGAATAGCTTCATCCTGAATGGACTGCCTGCTGAGCCATCGAGGTCATGTTGATCCTAAGGTTACAGGGGGCCCTGCCTACAAACATTCCTTAGGGGAAGATTTTAGATCAAGGTCTGTCCTTGAATTCCAACAGGTGCTTATAAGGTAATTCCAAACCCTAGTGCTTTCTTCTAAACCTAGCATTTCTTTTAAAATGCAACTATGATACTTAAAAATCTTAAGAAGAATGTTCTAGAATGTTTGTTCAGCTCACCTGGATGCTAGTGGTGACAATTCAGCTAAGAATATAATGTCAATGGAGTCTTGGTATGATGCTGTAAGAAAAGCACTGGGTTGATGACTCCAAGTTGGTGATTCAAACCTACCAGCCACTCCTGGGAAACCCTATCCACTTAAGAGGACTTAACAGCAGTAACAATAATACAGAGAGAAAAAAAAACAGTAGGCTCTAATTTAAAAAATCTGAGCTCATGTGAGTTAAATTCATTACAGAGATTCTACTATATAAGTCGTAGTCCTGGTGTGGCGCTCTGGGTTAATGCGTCAGACTGCAAAGCCATTTGAATTGCAAGGTTGGCAGTTCAAGCTCACCAGCTGCTTATTGGAAACCCTATGCAGGGTCACTAAGGAGCTCTGGTAGCGTAGTGTTTATGAATCGGGCTGTGAGCCGCAAGGTCAGCAGTTCGAAACTACCAGCCACTCCACGGGAGAACGATGAGGTGGTCTGCTCCCGTAAAGATTTATAGCCTCGGAAACCCTGTGTAGGGTCGCTATGAGTTGGAACCGACTCCACGGCACATAACAACAACAACATACAGTATCACTATGGGTTGGAACCAACTCAACGGCACTTCACAACAACAACAACACTATATAACTCACAATGCATTTGATATGAAAACCAGTTTGGCACATTCAATTTATGAAATCTGCTGATGATTGTTTTTAACATGCTAAAACTAATAAGCGAAAAAAATATAAAAGAAATATGCTGCTGAATAGAACCTTTCAGAAAAGTAGTGTGGCTTTTAGTTCTTAGCTTCCTTAAGCAAAAATCCTTCAATTCTAAATATTTGTTTACTATTCAGTTTATTCATTCTTTTGAAAATACACTGAATAAATTCTTAAAAACTTTTCGTTGTTGTTTGGTGCCATCGAGTTGGTTCAAGTCAATTCAGTCAAGTTATGAGTTGAGTCGACTCATAGCGACTCTGTATAGGGTTTCCAAGGAGCTGCTGGTGGGTTTGAACTACCTTACCTTGTGGTTCAAACTGACCTTGAAGCCCAGTGCTTTATCCCACCGCATCACAAGTTAGAACTGCATTTTTGATATATACTATTTCACAGGAGAAAATAGGTAGCAGTCATTCTGTTTGTACCAATATGATCACTCATGTGAATTGTTTTGTTAGAAATGACAATAAAGTTAAGTGTCAACTTTTCCAGGTTTCTGGACAAGTGAGGGGATTTGTATAAAGTTGTTCTGTACTTGGTATGTTTGGGGACTAGCAGTTCATTTTTATATCAGGATCTTCATGCTAAATACAGTTAGAGTATGTGTTGGTAAAGATTTCCTAACAACTTTCAGGGAAACCACCAGCACTGCCCTTTACCCCACACCTCCACTCCACCAATAACAGAAGAAGGAAAGAGAGAGGAGGGAGGGAGAGAAAACAGACAACAGAACTTTTATGCTGAACTTAATGTCAGATGACAGCTGAGCAGTTTTAGTTTTTCCATGGAAATATCTCTTGGGTCAGTGAGAAAACAAAAAATCAAACTCCTTCATCATATTTCAGACCTCATCTCCTCTCTTGAGGAAAACTAGCTTTGGAATTCTCAAATGACAGCTGTAGAGGGTATCCGAACTAAAAATTTCTCACATGTGTCAAATAATTGACTTCACTTGGAGGAGGAAACCACTTTTGCTTACTTTCACAATCTTGCTTTTAATAGGTAGTTACGGTTACAACTTGTTAAAGTGACCTTTGACCTTTGAGTGAGTTAGCTCACTGCAGTTGAACTGTGACCCTGCAGGACAGAGCAGAGCTGCTCCCTAGGGTTCTGAGGCAGGAAATCTCTGGAGAAGTAGGTTTCCACATCTTCCTACCATGCAGTTACTGATGAACTGTTGTCCTTCAGTTATTAGGACCCCAATACTTAACCCACTTTAGTACCAGGGCTCCTTGAATAAGTTAGGCCAAACTCATTTGGACTTTGAAGTCTGGCCCTGGGTTAGAGAATGAGGAAAGCTCTACTCATACCTTAGAGCTTTTTCTGGCCTCCCCCAAACCTCATTCTCATTGGTGATTACTAAATAAAAGGGGCCTCTGAAGTAATTTAGAATTACTGTGAATGCATGAAGTAATGGAGAGAGATGATCATTTGAAGAAGATTACAGGTCTAAAACAGGTACACAATGGCTTAATCAGGCATGGTGGACACCTTGGTAAATTATGCTCATGGATGATTTATGTTACCAACATTTCTACTCAGCTATTTGAAATAATCCATTGTAGTCTTGGAGTTTCTGGGTGACACAAATGGCTAAGTGCCTGACTACTTGTCAAGAGGTTGGAAGGTCAAACCCAACCAGAGATGCCTCAGAAGATAGTTGGCAATCTGCTTCCAGAGGGTCTGAACCTTGAAAACCCTATGGAGCTGTTCTACTTTGCACACATGAGTTCAACATGCATTGGGATGGACTGCACAGCAACTAATAGCAAGTCTTCATAGTACTCCGCCATCTTTCTGTAGAAAGAGAAATCCTCAAGGAATGTTTCCACTTGAAATTTATGTAAACACAAAAGAAGGATTGTGAGATGCCAATAAAGGGTGTTTTAGAACAAGCATTGCTGATATTCATAAAACAACTTTCTATGTTTGTATATTTGATTATGTTTCCATCTTGTATATTTCCATATTTCTTGCAGTTGCAATCATAGTATGAATTCATCTTTACTTGCACTTTTGTTTCTCCATGATCACTACTACTATGCTGACAACATGTGAATTTTTAATTAATATGCTATACATAGCATATTTAATTATATGTATACATAGGAGTCCTGGTGTGGCGCTGTGGGCTAATGCATCAGACTGCAAAGTCATTTAAACTGAAAGGTTGGTAATTCAAGCTCACCAGCCACTCCTTGGTAACCCTATATAGGGTCTTTATGGGTTGGAATTGACTCGACGGCACTTAACAACAACCATTATATATTTTTTAAAATGTATATATACATTTCAATGTTTTGCCACTGACATCTTCACAGAAGATTGTTCCAGGATTTCTTCAGGAGACTGGATTAAAACCAGTGTATTATATGGTTCTTGCTGTGTTACTTTGACACTTTTCCAGGGCAGACTCACTTCTTTGCTACTTTGACATTTCATTTCCCCAAAGATTTATATTTTTAAAAATTATATGTCATATTAAAGTAGCACCTTTGTCATTGAACACATTTCAAGGACACAGCACTCTTCACATCAGCCCAGTGAAAATAAACACATTATTTTGTTGCCCTTGAATCATTTAGAATTTGTTATTCAAACTGTCTGTGCATAGAAATCTTGTGTCTGGGTTATCTACTCATGATAAAGGAACAGAGTTTCTCTGGAGATATCTTTGGTGAGGACTTTTATGTCATTCAGTCAACATTGTATGCATAACATCTTATGAATAGCTTTTTACAGTTACTGAGAAAAATATTTTAACATTGATTATCTGCCTTGGAATAATTAATAATGCCAAAGGATATAATAAGAAATGATGGGTAAAATTTAAGGTATTCAAGACAAGGAAAAGATTGATATGCTAAGCACTAGTGTGTGTGTGTATATATATATATTTATATATAGAGAGAGAGACAGAGAGACAGAGAGAGAGAGAGCTCTGATAGTGTAGTGGTTACAAATTCGGCTACTAATCTTAAGGTCAGCAGTTCAAAACTACCAGCTGTTCCGCAGGAAAAAGATGAGACTTTCTGCTCCCATAAAGATTTAAAGCCTCGGAAACCCTGTACAGGGTCGCTATGAGTCGGAACCGAGTCCATGGCACATAACAACTCTCTCTGTCTGTCTCTCTCTAGATATATATGTATCTAGAGAGAGATATATATGTATCTAGAGAGAGAGAGAGTGAGTGAGTGAGTTACCACAACCATTCAGGAGCCAAAGAAGTCAGTGGGAGTGGACTATAAAGGAGTTTCATATACCAACTGAGTGTGAGATTATATAGTGAGGGAATAAGTACATAAAGCTTATTTTTTGTTGGACAGGATATATAGTTAAAAGTAGCTCAAGGCACTTTCCTGTTTTATATGCTACAACTTCCTGACAACTCTTCTATATTTAAATAGTTACCTAATTTCTATCCCATCAATATGGCATTGCTGCCTTCCTATCAGCCAGTCACCTTTTGTCAAAGAAGATGGAAACGTTGAAACCCTCACTGTTTACAATTCAAATGGAATGCATTCCATTTTCATTCTTTAGAACCTTGAGAGACTGTGTCTGTTATAAGGCCATTTCTCAGGAATTCATTAGGGTGTGTTTTGGGTGCAGATGTGTTTCAATGACTTTGCACTGTTGGTTGGTCAGTCTACTGAAGTAGGAGGATACCAGCTACAGGCTTTTCCTGGTAGTGTTAGTGCTTTGTTAGGTAAATCTAAAATTGAATTGGTAATAAAAATGTTGGAGTCCTGGCCAGGGTGGAGAAAGGTTATCTCCAAGTAGGTACTTGGTTATCTTGGTATGCCTTTTATGTATTTTTTTTATACTAAACTGTATGCTATTTGATAGGTCTGTTGATAAAGCTCATGTCTACTTTAAATTTTTTTTCAAGTTGTCTATTTTTAGTGAGAACCTGTAATAATGTTGTGTGCTGCTGAGTTGGTTCCAACTCAGTGACCCTGAATAGAGTTTGAATCACTGACCTTGTAATTCAAACCGACCTTGAGGACTCCATAGTGAGTGAGGACTCTGTAGCGTAGTGAGATGCTAACTTGAATGTCTTTGATCTTCACGGATTGAAGTAGTTGTGTTTATCCCTATCTTAAGCATCCAATATGCATCCAACAGTCCTGTTAGATGAAAAGACAAATAGCTTTTCTCTGAGAGACCGAGTTGGAAAAAAAGGAAGAACTACAGGTTGAACACTCCCAAAAAGGATTTATTTTTAAAAAATTATGACTCACTGTGGTATATAATATTGCTTTCATACATGTATATTTAAAATCAAATTAAAAAATACACACACAACAAAATAGCTGTTATAATAAACTATAATCAGAATGTCAACCAGTACTTCTGCATTCTCTTAAGTTCTAAAATCTCTGGTTCACAAATCTTAAGACCTAACGTGGCAGGAAGAGCTCGCAGATTTTTATTTTCTTTTACAATTCTGTCTTCAGCAACTTGAGAGCTTTCTTCATGTTGTCAAGCACTAACAGGGAAAAAAATGTAAGCGTCAAGAGTCAGCAGTGGTTATATTGATAGTATTAGATAACACGTGGATACTCGATTCATTGTTTAATGGGATGCTTTTTGTTTTTTTTCTCATAGGATAAACAGTTGACTATCATTTCCCCCCCAAATTATGTAAAATAGCTTTTGTTGCATGTAGGTCTCTAACATACTCATTCCCTTCCAAATCATTTTATCACCTGACTCAAGAATGTGTTGTCAAATGCCATCGAGTCAATTCTGACTCATAGGGACCTCCATATAGGGTTTTCCAAGAGCAGCTAGTGGATTTGAACTGCCAACCTTGTGGTTCGCAGTCCAGTGCTGATCCTGCAACACCGTGCCACTCCAGAATAGTCTTTTTAAAATTCCACTGGCAGAAAATAATTTTGGCTAATTCAGAAGTAAATTTTAAATTATATTTATAAGAAATAGCTATTAGATGTTTATAGCTACTATAACATATTTTGGAAATAGAACATAAGTTATAACTGATAGCAAATCAACACAAACTATAACTTAGGGCATAATCCTTAGAAACTATGTTATAGATGAAACGAGCACAGAGAAGTTGAGTAACTTGGTCTAGATGACACAGCTGGTAAGTGGTGTAGCTACAGCTCCAGAGCGTAAAGTCTACTAGATCACTATTCTGTTAGTAGCAAATCATGGTTATTTAAACAAGATGTCCATGTGCTGGAAGGGCTCTAAGCAGCTGCTTATTCACGCCAATAAACATGTTTACACAAGGCAAGCATGGGACCACAAGGTCAATTTGAACTGCAAGGTCAGTGGTTCAAACTCACAAGTTGCTCCTCAAAAACCCTATCCTAGATCGCTATCTGTCAGAACCGAATTAACAGCATTTAACTACAAAATTACATAACCTGTGCAAAACACCAGTCTTTAAGGAATCCAAAGTTATAGTAAGACATTTGCTATTATCTAATGAGTGGCAAATACTTAGACTATGATACCCTTGTTCTCCCAGCACCCATTGTAGACAATGCTAATGGATAATCTTTTCTGTGGCCCAGATACAACCTTAACAATCATTCCCGACACAGTGCTGTAGGTCTCTGCTGCTCAGCAGAAATTTTGGGTGTGATGGAAATAATCATTGTCTGCTAGTAAGCACTTGGAATGTGGCTACTGTGACTGAGGAACCATATTTTACAACTCTAAATTCAAATAGACACCATATTAGCACAGTTCTAGGAAGTCACTATCACTGAAATGCTTCCTAGAATGAAACCTATCCCAGGAGAATAATCAGATGTCACATTTAGGTACTTTCTCTGCCTAAGTCGCACTAGGGGGCTAACAAAGGTCAGCTGTTAGGACCTTCCAGCTACTCTAGAGAAGACAGATGTGGCAGTCTTCTTCCATAAAGAAATCTGTGGTCAGTTCTACTCTGTTCTATAGGATCTCTGATTCAGAGTCCACTCTTAAGATTGAGTTTGTTATGCCTATGTGTGTGGAAATGAGTGGGCAATTATTTAAACCCTATTGATTTTGAAATTATTATTATGAAATACATTATTAAATAATATATAAATTATTACTTAAAATCCTATTGATTTTGAAAACTAAACTTGAATTTGATTTCAAGTTGCACTAAATTATTTCACTTTTATTACTTGTTGGGAAGAAATTAGAACATAAAGACAACTATAACTTTTGCACTCAAATTTTTGGTAGAATAAATTCTGTTTCTGTGGCTTAGAGACAGCTTAAAAGGCAGCTAATGTTTATGTACGGTCATAGCATTCTCTTAAAGATACCTAATTAAATAATTCATCTTCAATTGAGATGAGAAAACTGAGATGGAGAGTAAGGATGATTTATCCAAGGACACAGGCTACTTGGGGTCAAACTGATGCTCTGATGTCCCTGAGCAGAGTTTTGTCTCACCTCCCCACGTGGTCTCTAATTCCATTACTATAGCAATGGAAATGTTCAAAGGAGGTAAACTTACATAGTGATGAATCTGAAGGCTCATAAGCATAGAGACGATTTGAGTATCTTCCAGTGATGTCAGCCCTCACAGTCAGGGATGGGTCTGCAAAGAAAGTGCAAAAGGAAATGGAATGCTTTGTTTTCAAATAGCCCTCTAATGTAGGACAAAGTCTAGCTAACCTTGTCCTCGAAAAGAACACTTTGAGATACTTCCCTCAAGTTCTGCATCCCCTCTGCTCCCCTGCCTTTGCAGCCAGTAGCCTAAGCAGGCCGAGAACATTCAACAGCTGAACAATGGTGCTATTTGTGGAAAGTGTTATGAGCCCTGCTGTTCTCCTGTCTCTAACAACTTGACAACAGAGTAATATGTATTGGGATGAAGGAGCTTGGTTTATTTTTTGGTGAAAATCTTGGCACTCTCTACTACAGAATTATTTTAAACTCTGAAAATGATTGTTTTAGTTGAAATGTGTTACCAAGAGCAACCTAGATGATTAGGAACACACATCCAATGCTGCTTTTTCCAAACAAAGGCTTTTTAATGAATAAGTGAATGCAAGCCCTTAAGACTAGCAAAGAGCAAATAAGCATATAGTCCCTTTCTCTGTTTTACATGATTTTTAATTGGCTGCACTTTAAAAACCGAGAGTTTCCTTACCTACACATTCATTTCTTTTGTTTCAATTATATTTTCTCATGTGTTTTGCTTAACTTTACATCATCAAATTAATGAAGAAAATTAAAAAAAATAAGTTGTATTTAAAGGAGATGTATCAGACTGGAGGAATCTAAAAATTTTGCTTTTGAAAGAGATGACTGAAGGAGTCTAAGACAGGTATCCTAGAAACGAGATGAAGACATGTGAGAACCGTTGGTAAGTATGAAAAGTCTATAGTTGGTAATTCCGATGTTTCAGAAGGCTTGCTTGATGAGGACTGAGATATATATTACGATAAGTAAGCATTTGTTCGACAAATATGTATGAGTACTTAACACCTAAAGACCTACTATACTTATTATGGTGCAGAGAATACAAAAACACAGGTTAGTCTGTAATAAGTCAACACAAGAAAATACTCTTTAACATCTAACCTGTGGTTCACAATCCTAGCTGCTCATTGGAATAACCTGGAAAGTCTTTAAAATATACTGATGCCTTGATGCCTGCCCCTTCTCTCAAGATTATGATTTAATTGGTTTGGGGTGTGGTCTAGGTGGCGTTATATTTTAAATCCTCCAGTTGATTCTAATGGGTAAACAGGATGAAGAACAAGCTGTCTCAGAGCTGGTTCTTCTGACTGATGGTATGAAATGTGGGTTAAAATTGTCTCTGCCTGTGAAATTGTAAAATTCCTGCACAGAATATAACCAGGTGATCTCTAAAGTCTCTTTTAATTTAAACATTCTAGATAGTCTAAAGAAGCAGCTGGATGTGTGCAAATGGGGAACACACTCAGCTGCTAACAGGAAGGTTGGAGGTTCAAGTCCGCCCAGAGACAACTTGAAAGAGAGGCCTGGAATTCTAAATCAGCTACTTAAGACCCTAAGGAATAGCTGTTCATGTGATCGCCCTGAGTCAGCATCAACTCCATGTCACCTGGTTGCTGATTAAATGCACTAAATCTTGACAAATCTAAATCTATAAAATCAGTACTTTAGTTCAGCCTTCTTCCTTTTTTTCCTTTTACATATTTTTCTTTTCCATGTTATACTTTGAAATATTGGTGAATTTTATATGTGAATACCCTCATTATTATGAGTTCTGCTATGTGATAGATTATTGATTGTCCTTAAAAAACATGATTTTTACCAAAGCCAAATTCAATTCATTCATCCAATCCAAGAGTCATGATGGAAATATCATGGTGATCAGAAAAAGTTATGGTTCCTGACTCTATATTCCCATGGAATATCATTAAGTTTCAAGTATTTTTAAATTACTCAATACATGAAAAATTATAAATGAGGAAACTGCTACCAACAAGAGAACAGGGGGCCACAAAATCATCTAGGAGAAGATTTCATGGGCCAATGAATGACAGTGATACTTGAATTAACAATATGCTTGGAGGTGGAGAGAAAAGCAGGAAAACGCTATCCAGCAACAGGAACAACGTGACAAGTGTCAGCCACAGAAGGGAGCATGGCGCCTCTGGCTTTTTCCCAAGCTCATGTTTCTAACTTTCCTAAAAGCATAAAAAATGCCAAGAGAAACAAGTTGAAACTTTGCTTGATTAAAAATAAATACATGTAGACCTGATGTGTTCAGAAAAATAATCAATACATTTAGAGCATTAGCAGGGTTCTTCTTAAGTGTATTAGTGGCAGGTATTGAAAAATTAGAATTAGAAGATGAGAAAAATATATCATCCATGGAAATAGGAGCATGAAAATATGTTGTGAAACTTCAAGAAATGTTATCTTCCTTGTTAGAGCTTAGTGGTTGCAGTGGCCACGAGGGACAGAGGAAGGGATATGGCAATGCTGTGTATCTGTGGATGTTTCATCCGATTGTTTCATCCACTTACCAACAAACATGATCCTGGGTACATACTGGCCATCAGGAGAAAGGTGCTTGTCGGTTGTTTCATACTAAGATAAAAAAAAAAAATGCTTTTAGTTTGTTTACTCTCATTACTTTCAAATTTGTTAATTCAGAAAAGCATCTAATGCTGTACCAGGCACCTTAAGACACCTTAAGACATATCTTTCCCACAAAGTATTTGTAGTACACATGGAGAGACAGTTAGATGCATGAAATAATAAGAAGTAGAATGTGAAGTGAAGAGTTGAATATATGTGGTAGAGAACAAAAAGTTCAAGGAACTATAGTGTTTGGGTTAGTGCACCAGACTGCAAAGTTGTTTGAATCGCAAGGTTTGTGGTTCAAGCTCACCAGTCACTCTTTGGACTCTATACAGGGTTGCTATGGGTCAGAATCAACTTGACAACATTTAACAACAATAGTGTTTGGGTGGGATACACTGGCTCCGTGGGATAAGCACTGGGTTGCTAACCACAAAGCCAGCGGCTTGAGTCCACTAGCCGTTCCAGCAGAACAAGATGGGCTTTCTGCTTCCACAAAAATTTACAGCCTTGGAAATGTTATACAGGGTCACTACAAGTTGGAACCAACTGGACTGAATTTAATAACAGCACAAAAATGTTTGGAAGGAGCCTTGGTGGTGCAGTGGTTAAGCTCTTGAATGCTAACTAAGAGGTCTGTGGTTTGAATCCACCAAATGTCCTATAGAAGAAAGATGCTTATTAGACAACCTTGGGTGCCCTATGGGACAGTTCTTCTTTGTCCTCCAGGGTCATTAAGTTGGTACTGACTCTGTAATGGGTTTTGTGTTGGGGCTACATAGTATTTGGGGAGGACATATTGGATGAGGTAGGGATGAGATCAATTAATGAAAAAAAGAGAAGTTACTTTTGGAAAAATTCATTTATCTATTAGTTTTAAATTTTTTTCAGTTAGCAAGATACAGTGATTATCTTTACAGAGTGCACAGTCTATTTGGAAATACTTTGGGCATCTGTGTGTGAAACTCATAATAGAGAATGTTCAGGTACAGTGGGTGACCAGAACATTGAACCCAGTCTGTGGGTTCCAGTAGGAATTTCTGAAGTGAGTTAAGAGGAATCAATAAAAAATCAATAGAGACCAGTGAAATGGAAAGGAAGCATGTCATTTGGTACAGAGAGGAGGTGCCTGGCACTTTTGGGTAGGATCAAGTACTTGGAAAGGGCTGAGGTGATAGGAGATACTGGAGAACTGTTTCAGGCCAGCTCATGGCCGTGTATGCCATGCCACAGGGTTTTTATTGCTTCAGAAACAGATATGAGTCACCAAAGTGCCATCAGAATAGGTAGAATTATTCCAACTGTCTTTGATGTACTTCTCTTTTTATGATTTATACTCTCTCTGGACAGCTCTTTGTATACCCACAGTTAATCAATACTTGCACACTGGTAACTTTGACAATGTGCCCTGACAACCATGTGAGGATTATATGGGGTTTATCATGGAGTCAAGAACTAATTGACTAATACTGTAATAAACTAGGCAAAAGTAAAAATGTCTTAGTTGTTCTGAGTGCATCAGAAAGTAATCAATAAGGGGGCTTTTTAAAAGTTAGAAAGGACAGGGCTCTTCACTGATTGGCCATTGCAGGTGACTAGGGGAGACTAGAATAGGAAGTCCTGCTGTGGCACTGTAGGGTAAGCACTGTACCACAGTGTCAGTTTGAACAATGAGGTCAGTGGGTCAAACTCACCTGCTGCTCCTTGGAAACTACACAAGGTTGCTATGAGTCAGAACTGATTCAACAGCACTTAGTAATCTAGAATAGAATCATTTTTAGTGAGGCAGGATGTATAGAAAGAGCCATTTGAAAAACCTGGAGCCAAATCATACATTTAGTGTTGAACATGTTGAGTTTAAGCTCATTATGGAATATCTGGAACATGGTTGAGTACACAGTTTAGATGATGTTGAATGTTTGGGAGTTACCAGTGTACAAGTATTGATTAACTGCGGGTTTACAAAAATCTGTCCAGAGAAGGTATAAATCATAAAAAGAGAAGCACATCAAGGACAGATCCACGAAGTCACTAACATTAAAGGGAGAATAGAGGAGGAGGAGCCTGTAGAAGGAAGTAAGGAAGAATTGCCCACCAGTGAAGAGGACAACTAGACAGAGAAACAGGGAAGAGGGAAAAGAGAGGGAGGAAACAGAGAACAAAAGGTGAAGTCGAATTATATTCTGTTTGT
Source organism: Chrysochloris asiatica (assembly GCF_000296735.1). NCBI lineage: Eukaryota > Metazoa > Chordata > Mammalia > Afrosoricida > Chrysochloridae > Chrysochloris > Chrysochloris asiatica. The sequence goes on along the minus strand of NW_006408524.1, from coordinate 37,962,676 downwards.
TTTCTTGCTTGCTTTCAGAAGGAAAGTAAAACCTGCTTTTATACTGAGTAGAGAAAACTTAGAAGGAAAAAAAGCTTTGAAGTCAGTTACGGTTATAAATGTGGACAGCCAGACAGCTGCCATTTTGGAGAGAGGAGACAAGTAAGAATGAGCCAAGACATTTGTGCATGTACAGTAATTTGCAAAAAACAAAACTTTTCTATTACAGCAATAAAATCTTGATCATAAGGGGATATTTTTCAGAGACCCTAAAATGACTAAGCATTAAATATAAACATAGACATGCAAGGCAGATTAATAAAATGAAATCTCTTTTCTCTTTCCAATTTATGAGATGGGATATTTGGAACAGATCCCATTTAATGCAGTACAATTAAGATGTTCAGAAATAGATGAGTTGAATCATCCATTTCATATAATGAGGCACGGAGAAATGACAGTAAGCTCACCACTAGGTTGAGGAGGACAAACTGCTCTGCCAGTTTCTGGATTTCTTTGTTTTCAGCAAACACTTTCTTTAAAGCTACAATAAAATGAAAGATCATTAAGTATATCGTCATTGGTTGAAATTGTTATGTTATATTGTAAATTGAACTATATTCTAATACAATATTCTACTTTGCTCTTGCCATAAAACAATGTCATTTACTCTTTGCTTTTTTACAGTCATTCATTTATTAATCTATTTAGTTTTTCAGTCTATATTTACTGAGTGGCTACTCATGTGTTGTTGTTGTTAAGTACCATCGAGTTAGTTTTGATGCATAGCAATCCTATATAGGGTTTCCGAGGAACAACTGGTGAGCTTGAACCACTGACCTTGCTGTTCAAACTGACCTTGCAGTCCAGTGCATTAACCCACAATGCCACACCAGGACTCCACTTATGTGGAAGGCACTGTCCTATTTATTGGGGATATAATGAAAAACAAAAAAGCAACAATTTCTGGTTGGAGATATGTCTCTGAAAAAACAACAACATACCAACAAAACAAAATGATGGGTTTAGAAGCTATGAGGCAGTCAGTGAAGACCTCACTGAGGTGGTGGCATTGTGTGAGGGAGTGACTTATTCTAAGATTTAGGGGTAGGTCACTTTCTGCAGATGTGGGAATGAACTCAGGTGTTTGAGGAGTGGCATGAAGTGCAGGCTAGGTGGCATGGAAGAAGCAAGGCTAGAGTAGCAGGAATGAAAGGGTAGCCAAGTGTCAGATCATGCACAGACTGGAGAGCCATGGCCAGGGATTAGGATCTAATTTTACCTGCGATGAGAAGTCATTGAGCACAAGTTTATAGGAATGGCTTTATGTTTCAAAATCTTACTTTGGATTCTGTGTGGAGAATCTGACTGTCGGGAAATCACTTAGTATTCTAGGCACTAGTCAGTGGTTGAGTGTGGACAAGACCAGCTATAGGGCCTCGCAAAAAATGAAAATGTAAGCCCCTAGTGAAAAAATTAGGGAGGGTGGCATTGTAGGGTAAGTACTGAACTGCAAACCACAGCTTGGTGGTTTGAGGTCATCAGACAGGGTAGCTATGAGTTGGAACCAACCCTATGGTACTAAACAACAATTGAATACTTTTTTAAAGGAGTGACAGTAGACCAACAAACTAAGCGTGGTGACTTTTTGAGTTTAGAGACTTTAGTTGACACTGGGTTTATGATAATATTTTGAAGGTAAAGCACCAGGATTTCCTGATGTATTCAATGTGGAACATAAAAAAAAGAAAGAAGTTAAGAATAAATCCTAGAGCTTGTTTTTCAAAATATGCATGAATGGTTAATTGAAAAAAAAAAAAAAAAGCTTGGATACATCTGAAACTATTTAAAAATATATTTTACTACATAAATTATTATTTCTTATTCACCATTGTATCACAAAGATGAGTGATATGAACTCTTCTCTTAAACCTAAAAACCTAGAAAAGAGAATCGTATTTTGAAGAAGAATTTACCTTGACTGTGTGGGCATTCATCCAAGTGATGAATAATCATCAAGGGTTTGTTGCTTTAAGAAAAAAGAAATTGAATAATTTTTAATGAGTAGTGAATAATTTTTAATGAGTAGAATTTCATGTATAGTTAAGAAGCACTAGATGGTGCTATTGGGAGCTTTGACAAGAATTCTGTGTAATCCTTGTCTTTACCTTGTCTTAGATTTGTATAAAGCTTCTTCGTATGTCTGAGTCCAGATGAGTTGATCACCCCAACCTAGAACAAAATGAACAGCATATTTAAAGCTATTACAGTGTCAGACCCAAAGTTATTAAAAAACAACAGTAAAAACTGGGATAAAAATACACTTAACACTACAGAAGAAAAACCTCTGGAGAAAGTAGAAAGAACTAATAAACTATGATAAATCTGGAAGAACAGGTACCAAAATATATTCATCACACAAGTCTCCATGCTGACATCTTTCCCAACTAATCAGGGACTGGAAAGCAACATGAAGCTGATTCCTACCTCTGGAGAGAGTCTGTGGCAGTTTGGGTCGAGAGTCCTTTGTGTCCTTTTTAGCTCCAGGTTTGACTGTAGTATCTTTGGCTAGACTATAAGAGAGGGCTACAAGCAGCAAGAATGCTGATACTGATATCTTCTCCATGGCAAATCTGATATGGAAAACAAATAAATACAAACTTAATACAACAAAAATGAATTAACATTCTTCAGGGTCTTCAGATTGTGTCAAAACAGCAAGATAAAACAGAAAATGAGATTCCACTGAAGTTGAGCACATGAGATTGGAGTAAAAGTTACCTATCACAGGATTTGTCTAAGAAAATACAACAATGTGTGCGTGTCTAGCTATCATCTCTATATAGATACAGATCCATATGATATAAAGATGTGGAAATTTGTGTACCACCCATTGAGTCAGTTCTGACTCATAGAAACCCTACATAGGGTTTCCGAGGCTGTAAATCTTTATGGGAGCAGAAAGTTTCATCACTCTCTCTCGTGGAGCAACTGGTAGATTTGAACTGCTGGCCTTGTATATAGTAGCCTAGTTCATAATCCACTACACTACCAAGGCTCCCTCATATAGACGTTGTTGTGTTGTTGTTAAGTACTGTTGAGTTGGTAAGCAATCCAGTGCTTATCCTACAGCACCACACCAGGACTGCATTATATCTATTATCTCTATATAAATCAATAATAGATATATTGGAGTCCTGGTGTTGGCATTGTAGGATGCTCACTGGACTATTAACCACAAACTAACCATGAGGTTAGCAGTTCAAACCCACCAGCCACTCCTTGGAAACCCTATACAGGGTTGTTTTGAGTCAGAATTGATTTGACAGCACTTAAAAACAATAGAAATGTTATTAATAAATGAGGCTTTCTGCTCCCAAAAAGGTTTACAACCTCAAAAACCCTATACAGGGTTGCTATGAGTTGGCAGTTAACAACAAAAACAATAGATACAGATTTATATAGAAATTATATTGATACATACATAGTAGTGCATATATGTATGTATATATATATGAATGTATGTATATATATGAATGTATGTATATAGAGAGAGTCTTGGTGTGGCATTATGGGTCAATGTGCTGTACTTCAAAGTTGGTTTGAACCACAAGGTCATTGCTTCAATCTCACCAGCCACTCCTTGGAAACCCTATACAGGGTTGCTATGGGTTGGAACCAACACAACGGCACTTAACAACAACAACAATACACACACACACACAAGTGGGCTTCAAAAGGTTCATGGAAAAATGCTGTTGTCTCTCTTTTCCCCATAATCTTTTAATTTCACTTTCCCATGTACTTTTTGAAGTCCCCTTGTATATAGTAAAATATGTGAAAACTGGAACCTTTATAAAGCAGAAACCTATCAGAGAAGGAAAACTAAAATATTTTTGATCAAAGTAAGCAACAGAAAAGTGATAAGACAGCACACTGTCATGGGCAGAAAACTTGCAGGACCCATTGAAACAAGGCAGTCCTGTTGAGTTCCAGCTCTATAGCCTGCCGACTGAAAGGCTGACTGTCCAAACCCACTCAGCAGCTCCTCAGGAGAACAGATGAGGTGGTTAAGAACTTCCTGTGAGAATAATGCACTTTTGGAATGGTCATTGAATCAGAAATGTATCATGGCCAATAACTGCTTTGAATTTATCAATCAATATTTACCAACCTTTGATTTTGTTTTGTTGATAACAACAGTACCTATATATTATATACATTTGAAAATCATTAGTAAATTGGTAGTGAAGGAGTTTACTTATTTAGTCCACTGATATTTCTTGCTGTGCAAGTGGATATTAGGAGCCCGTACGATAACTTCACAGCCTTCAGGTTGGAATTATTGATATACTACATTGTTTTATGGCAGGATGATTCTGGGAAGTCTAATATAACTCTTGCTGTACAAACATCCGGCTCTGGGTCACTTTCTGAGATTCTGTCTCCCATGTTTTCATAATCTGAATAGACTCTGCTCTGCAAACTTCCTGCATGTTGTAGTTTTGGTTAAGTGCCATTGAGTCGGTTTTGACTCAGTGTTTCTGAGAAGTGGCTAGTGATGGGTTTGAACTGCTGACTTTGTGGTTCTCATTCTCAGTCCAGTGCTTATCTTACAGAGCCACACCAGAAGTACAAACTTCCTGCATAAATGCCCTCCAAACAGATTGCTAATAATGGAAGATATTGATAATTGCTAATAATGCGAGATATTGATAATTGCAAACAATGGAAGATATTGATAATTGCAAGAGGTTTGGGTGGTTCCTATTCATAAATACATAAAAA
>NW_006408524.1:37938902-37957809 GCF_000296735.1 Chrysochloris asiatica | reverse complement strand
AAAAAAAAAAAAATGATCACTCTCTCCCCTAACAGACTATCCCATAAATTTAAAGATTAAAGAAGCAACAAGAATATATAGCAAATATAGAGAAAACACTGTTTTATGATTAGCAATAGTACATTTCAATGGGCAATCTGAACTGCAGTTTCCCTGTGGACTGTGGTTTTAGACAGAGGGAGAAAAAGCAGAGCATTTGATGGTGATTCCTTGTGTGGTACTTTAGGATAACCACTGGACTGCGAACCACAAAGTTGGTAGTTCAAACTCACCTCCAGTTACTCCTCAGAAACCCAATACAGAGTTGCTACAAATCTCAACGGCACTTAGATACAACAAGGAAATCTCTAGGTGAAATGGCACTTTCCCAGATTTGCAAACTCCTTAGTTTCCCAGCCTCTTATTTCCTAAAGGAGAAATCAGAACTTTGAACCAGCTCAGGAAGTAATACCTTGTCAGCTCAGCTCCCCACTCTCAAAAAAGAGGTCCCAAGAAAGCCTTTGGTGGAAATTCTCTTATTCCCTCTCTACCCTTGGAACTACCTCACCCTTCTTTGCTTTTTGATTGCCTGTTATTTTGTATAATAATCAGAAGCCAAAGCTCATTCTAGCAGGTGGCATTTCAGAGCTATTTTCAGAAGTCTTACCTGTATTTCCCCACTCACCTTCCTGGTGCAAGGCTGCCAGGATGCGGTCCGAGCTTCAGACTGTGCCGGCGCTGTCTGAGCCTCTATTTATGCTCCAGAGCACACCTCAATCCCACCCACCTGTCCTGTATTTACCTGTTGCTGACTCAGAAATTAACCTTTTTTTTGCAAATGGTTGTCTTCCTTGGGCTTAAGAGTTCCTTGTTTTGAAAATTATTTTGCAAAAGTTATGCTTTTCAGTATGCATCCTTTTAACTTGTTAATGAAAGTATATTGCAATGAGATTTGAAAAAGTTGGGCAGAATGCCAAATCCAGGTAAGTTTGAAATGAAGAAATTTGATTTGCCTGAAGGCTGATCTGTCTTTACCTGATTGGCTGAGATTTGTGGCTTGTAGATTTTTTTTGGCCTCCTCCTTTGGCGGATTGCTTTTAGTTAACTGAAAACACATAAGAGATGATTCAGAAACCCTTACAGTGATAAAACCTGCAATAGTACATTCGGATACAGTATTTTCCATGATATACTGTCTTTTGGGCAAACAGAATAAATATTCACTATAGTTATGTATTTATTTTAAAATCTAGCAACACATAATATTTCAAAACTGAAGAAGTTATTGAAAAAAGACATTCTCACACTCTGAGTTCATAATAATTACCATTAAATGTGTGTAATAACATCCTTAAAAAGAGATCAGAGACGTTTCACAATTATTTTTCTCATTTAACAGCAAATTTTCCTTTTAGGTATGCAGGGAGCTAGCTACCTTTGTTTCATTTAAGATTATTCAATTAATCACTTAGGGCTTTAAGATACAGTTCATATTTTCTCTGAGACTTCTGCAATTCTGGTTTGATTATGAAGTTGCATGGAGTTTTAACAGCTCAGAATGACACAATTTTTAACAACAGAATGTCTCTGTGGTTCTGTAGAGTAAGCACTGGACTGCTAACCACAAGGTGTGCAGTTTGAGTGCACTGTCTGCTCCAAGGGAGAAAGATGAGGCTTTCTGCTTCTGCAAAGATTTACAACCTTGGAGACCCCATACAAAGTCATTTAGATGGAACTGACTAAATGTCGCTTAACACAAGCGCTGTAAAAGTAACTTTTGAAGATGAGTTAGGATTATAATATTTCACGTTTTGAAGTATCTTTATTATTATTATTATTATTAGATAGAACTTTAAATTCTGTGGAGCAGCTAGTAATTTCCCAAATACTGAATTTTCTTTCAAGTTTAAAATGAGTTTACAAAGATGATTTTTTTAGGAGTTTGAAAACAATGATTAGAAATAAATTTAAAAACTGGAAACCAAACCAAACCTAATGCTTTGGAGACTCATACCCACCCTGTAGGACAAAGTAGAATTGCTCCCTTAGGTTTTCAAGGCTGTAGGTACTTTGGGAATCTAACTACCTCATCCTTCCATGGAGCACTTGGTGGGTTCCTACAATCAGCACCTTGATCAGCATCCCAGCGCCTAACCCACCACTCCACATGGGCTCCTTTAAAAATGGAAAGGTCTGTGTTTATAGACCCTTAAGTTATTCAGTTCTTGGACTACTGAATTCAGCCCTGTCATTTTGAAGATGAAAAAATAAAAATGTCAAAGAATTAAATGACTCTTTGAAGGTTCCACAACTACTTTAGGGGCCGAGTAGGGACCAAAGCTTGGGTTTCCTCTCATCATCATCTGCCGAGAGTGGAACATGGATGAGATTTGGGACCTACAACGTCCAGTTTGAGTCATGCTATCTGGTGTTCACTCACTGATGACTTCAGAGACATAATTTAACATCTCAGAAACTTCAGTTTCCTTATACATTAAATGGGGGTAGTTGGAAAAGAGTTAGAGAATGAGAAGATGGTGGGTAACTATGAACACCTCTGGTCATTATAATTAATTATAATGATGAATGATTTTCTCACTGTGCTGCCTGTGCCTAATCTCATGTCTATAAAATCCTAATATGGGACATAGGGTCTAACACATAGCAAGACAGCATAGAACAGATTGGCCACAGACCAAACCAGCTAACCAGCCAATAAATGCTCAATAAATGCTACGTGAGAAACATGAGGCTTTCTACTCCCATGAAGAGTTAAAGCCTTGGAAACCCTCACAGCACCCACTAGCAACAACATTAGTATGCCTTAAGGTGGGTGGATGAGGGTTTTTTCTTACATATTATCAAACTTCATTACTTCCAGCAGTGATGTCATGTGATCATTCTTTGAGATTTTCCTGATGATAGCAAGAATCTCTTGCTATTAGGTAGATAATTTTGGTTCCCTATTCCTTGAGTTCATCTCTCATACTTCGGACGTATTATCATGAGGGCCAGTTCCTACAGAAGGGCGCTATGCTTGATAAAGTGGAAGGTCAGTAAAAAAAAGAGGAGGACCCCAATGAAATGGATGGACACCTGGCAGCAGCAATGAGCTCAAGCTTAACAACAATTGTGAGGATGGCCCAGAACTGGGTAGTGTTTCATTCTGTTGTGTATAGGGTTGCTATGAATCAGAACCGACTCCATAGCATCTAACAACAAAAACATTTCCTGAGCAGAACTTAATACTTGTTGTTGTTGTTGTTGTTAAGTGCCGTCAAATCGGTTCCAAATCATAGCAAACCAGTATAGAGTTTGCGAGGAGTGTAGTGAGTTTGAACCACCGCCCTTGTGATTTACAGTGAACTTGCAGTCCTGTGCTTATCCTAAGTGCCACACCATAAAGCCTTACTGTTGTTGTTAAGTGCCGTCAAGTCAGTTCCTACCCACAGCGACCCTGTAGAGGGTATCCAAGAGCAACTAGTGAGCTTCAACCACCAACTTTGCAGTTCAAACTGACTTTGTAGTCTAGCGCATTAACCCACAGTGCCACTCCTGGACTCCAGAAATCCTTACTACGATGAACTAAACGAAACTTGATACCAATGACCCTCATAGTGACCCTACTGGATTCAATACATTTTACACTGTTGCATTTTAAATATTTGTGTCAGTTTTAGTATATTTTTGTTAAGTGCTGTTTATTGCTACTCATAGTGACCTTGTATAGGGTTTCTGAAGAGCAGCTGGTAAGTTTGAACTGCCAACTTGCAGTTCAAACGAACCTTCCAGTCCAATGCCTTAACCCATAGCACCACACCAGGACTTCAAGCAGATTTTAATGTGTGTTATTTTCTATGTTTGAGTAAAATTTAGAGACTTATAATAATAATTGTTGTTTTCGTTAAGTGCCATTGAGTTGGTCCCAACTCATAGCGACCCTGTCTAGGGTTTCTGAGGCTTTAAATCTTCATGGGAACAGAAAGTCTCATCTTTCTCTCACAGAGCAGCTGGCAGACTTGAACCATGAACCTTGTGGTTCGCAGCCCAGCGCTTAAAGTATGGATCCACTGCATATGTAGCATTATTGAATAACCAGTAACCAGCATGTATTAGGTTACTTAACTAAACCCTCAAATAAATAAAATTCATTTTATCACCAAATATTTATCAAAACTATGAGAGCAAGTAAAAAAAGTATTACTATAAAATCATAGAAATATTTATTAAACAAAATTACCAAAATGCGAAGGTGTTTTTTTTTTGACATCTCCTCCACCAAGTCTCTACACTTCTGAAGGTGGTGTTTACATCTCTCTAAAGTCGTATGAACTGCAAGGTCAGTGATTCAAGCTTACCAGCTGCTCCTTGGAAACCCTATACAGGGTCACTATGGGTCAGAATCAACTTGAAGGCATTTAACAACAACAGTAAATCCTTCCCTTATGAATTCTGCACTCTTAGATTTACACCACCACAAACGGCAGTTTTGGAATCCTCAAGGGACCAAATAATAGTATTCCTCTTCAATGTTCTTTGAGTTTGGGGAACAAAAACAAAAGAAGCCTGAAGGGACACGATCAGGACTATGAGGAGGATGGGATAAGGTTTCCCAATGAAATTCTGGAAGGACAGCCTTGACTACCCTTGAAGGTGCACTGTTGCTAGGGAAAAAATATCCTCAGCACAAATTTTCTGATCTGTTTCTCACTAATGCAGTTTTAGTTTTCTTAAAAGTTCTTCCTAATAAGACCTTGTAATTTCCTGTATTCTTTAAGAATATCTGCCAAGATTACCTCTTTGGAATCCCAAAAGACAGTCACCAAACACTTCTGAGCTGACCTCTCTGCCTTGAGTTTAATCGACCCAGAAGATCTCCTTGGAAGTCATGGTTTTGATAGGAGATTTTATTTTTTGAAGGCATCTTAATGAGACTAAGTGTATTACTGAAAGAGTTTGTTTGCATCTCTTCACTGATGGCAGAAACACAGTTAAACACATTTTGTTTGGTATAAATTCATGCATGTATAAACTGGAGTCCTAGTTGTAATGTTCTCCTATAGCAAATGTATCATTCACTAAAGATATGAAGATGTAAACAGATGTAGTTAGTTATTGGGAGATTCAGACACATAAAGTAAATAATAACTCTATGGGAAAAACACAAAGAAATTTAAGACACTGCCCCAGCTATAAGGTTACCTGCAATTAGGATTCATCCTAATTCCGCATCCATTTGACATTGGCATGCTATAAGAGATTGGCAAGTGATAATAGATAGTGATGGTGGTTATGGGCCGTGGAGTCACTTCCAACTCATAAGGACCCTGTATAGGATTTCCAAGGCTGTAAATCTTTACAGGAGCAGAAAGCCTCATCTTTCTCCTGCAGAATGGCTGGTAGTTTCGAACTGCTGACCTTGAGGTTAGCAGCCCAACTTGTAACCACTATGATACCAGAGCTCCTAAGTGATTAGATATCAGGGGGCTAGTTTTCAGAGAAGGGAGAGATTACTATCCACTAGAATTGACTTGACAATTGGTTAGAACACTCAAATCTGCGGTTGTTATTGAGTTGGTTCTAACTCATAGTAACCCTGTATAGAATTTCTGAGGCTGTAAATCTTTGTGGAGGCAGAAAGCCTCATCTTTCTCCCATGGAGTGACTGGTAGGCTTGAACTGCCAAACTTGTGGTTTGCTTTCTAGTGCTTATCCTACAGAGTCACTGTGCTCCCCACATCTGCAGTAGAAAGCTAGATTTCCAGATGGATACAGAAGTTGCTAAATGTATCTGTGGGATGTTGTAATGGACTCATTAACTGGAATGAGATTTATGTGCATAACTCATTGACAATATGATTGGAAAAGGGTTTTATGGATAAGTATTCATTGTCTGGGGAGTCCTGGTGTGGCGCTGTGGGTTAATGTGCCAGACTGTAAAGCCATTTGAACTGCAAGGTCAGTGGTTCAAGCTCACCAGCTGCTCTTTAGAAACCCTATACAGGGTCGCTATGGGTCGGAATCGACTTGACAGCACTTGACAACAACAACATCCATTATCTGGCACCTAAAGTACAATTTTAAGGAGTTGAAGCTTCAATCTCAAGAAGAAGTGCTGTATGGTGATGAAGAGGACAAGCTGTAGACTCAGATTTCATTGAGTTCAAATCTAGTTTCATGACTATAGACTCTGCTGCCAAATGATTTAACCCTTCTGTGCTTTAGTCATCACACTTGTCAAGTAGGGTTAGTAAAACTAACTTCACTGGGTCTGTGGGAAAATTATACAAATACAGGTAACGTGCTTGCAATAACATAAAGCACATAATAAACACTCAGAAAAATTAGTTAGCATTGTAGAATGAATTATTTACTTCTTTTATTACAACCACTTAGGTCGCAATTAATTAATACCATGAGTTCAGAATCTTTCATTGGTTCCTCTTTGATTAAAACCTACCACAAGTATTAAGCTTTCAACACATATACTCAATTTTCAACACAATAGTAAAAATAATATAACAACCTCACCAGGTTTAATATTTTCTTCTAAAATTAAGTCCAGATAAGTATATGCAATTAGCCCAAAGTTGAAGAGCTGATAAGAGTAGAGAGTGGACTTAATCATTCCCCGTAATTGCTGGTAATTAATCCAGTATTTCATTGAGTCCACCAAACTGTCTTGTGACGTCAGGAAGTCATGTAATAAACCTTTCAGTGAAAGTAATCTCACAAAACACAAAAGAGAGAATAACCCCTTCTTTCTTTTTTTTTTTTTTTTTAAGTTTTTATTGTGAATTGAGTGAGAGTGAATACCCTTTTGTACTTAAAAAGGTTGCTTATAAAGAAAACTTCAAAACATACATGAAGCTGTAAATTCAGCTGCTGAATAAAGCTCTCCCCAAACTTGAGCTCTGAGATACAGACACACTTAGTGTGAAGATAGTCAAAGACTCAATGAAGCAAATTGTCAACAAGACCACTAGCACCAAAGCCTCTTCTATCCTAAGAGCAGAACTAAGTGGTAGCTAGGTGTCACAACCAACTGCTCTGATTGGGCTCACAAAAGGAAGTCCTAGATAGAGAAAATTGTAGAACAAAATTTAAAATCATAAAACAGTCCAGACTTACTGGTCTTATAGAGACTCGTGGAAATGCTGAGACTACCTCTCTTAGGCACGCTTCAAACCTGGAACTGGACTAACTTCTGTCAGCCAAACAGTAGACCTGTGAGGGATGTCATCCTCAGAAGAAACAACCATACACCAAAAGAGTAGCATTTGCCCCAAAACAAAGCTCATAAGTCAGGAAGGAACAAGAAAGAAAGACAAATGGAAGAACTCCAGGGTGGATGTGAAAGAGTGCTCTTATATTGGTGGGATTGCAAGTAATGTCATGACACAAAAAAACATAAATCACTGAATGGAAAACTAATTTGCTTTGTAAACTTCCACCCAAACCACAAATAAAGTGCTTGGACTTAGAGGGATAGTTGATTTCTATTTATTATGCTTAATGTTTTAGAAGAGCATTTGCACATAGAAATAATTGTTTCTAACTTCCTAGCATTAAGTTAATATTCAATACATTAAAGTTGAAACTTTGAAACCTAGTTCTTTCTAAATCTACAAATTTGATTGTAAAATAGGATATTATAGAGACAGAGAAATAAAAAGAAAGTTAAGAAATATAAAAATTCAATGTATTTTCCCCATGTATCCTTCATAGGTATGTATAAAGGAATAGTGTTTTGGAATTTAAATTGAACAATTTCAGTAAATACGTTAAACTTCCCATTAAAAAGCTACATTATAAATGAATTTGAACAGGCTGAAAATAGGGGACAGTTTTAAAAATCTGGGTACAGTAACTGCTATAGCTACATAAGAAAGAAGGATTTCATGTACATTAAGAAGACGTGTCCTTAGCAGCTGGAATCTGACCCTAGAGTCAATATTGTCAGATGACAAATACACTCCTTTGGGTGGGGCACTGAATAAGCAGAGATGCTGTCAGAACCATCATCCCTTAAAGGGTAGAAGTGACTCTTTTTTAAAGCTTCACTCTACCTTTTCAGAGAGCTTTACTTTGACTTAAATTCTATGAAATTTGTTCTGATAATTATTTTCATCTTCATTCCTTTAAAAACTATTCATACCACTCTTTCCTATCAAATGTAAACAAACCCCACCGTGGTCAAAATTCTATGAAAGCTTCTGTTAATAATTTTCATCTTTATTCTTTTTAAAACTATTTGTATCATTATTTCATATCAAATGCAAACAGATCCCAGTGTGCTCATGACTAGAGTTTTCTATTTTCATCTCTAGCCAGATGGATAACTGAAATGGCAGATGTTTTGTAAAAGGGTATACAAATACCAACATAATATGGAAATAAATATGTATCCATATAGGCATCTCCAGGTTATGAATGAGATCAGTTTCTATGTTTTTAGGAATTTGTAGGTTATTCAGCACAGGTTCTTATGGCTCTTATATAGCCTGACTTTAGTGCAAGAAAAGGTCCAAAGCCTGTTCCATGATTTAAAAGCTGCATATGCAACAAGTTTAAAGGGATTGTGATTAATTTGTTGTAAGGGCTGGTTCAATCATTTCAAACTGAGAGCAAATTTACATAACATTAAAGCAGGTCTTCAAAACAGCAATGCCCACTCAAAGATGGCGGTGCTCCATTCAAAGATGGAGGCTGACTGTGCTGCTTTGAATGTGTCTGTCTTTCCACAGTCCTGACAGTGATCCAGCCTCATGTATCAGACTCCTGAAAGGGTTCATTATGCCTCTTCCAAGTTTCCCAAGTCTCTTCTTTAGACAGCATAAGAGATGACTATACACATGGACCTTACTAGATGGAATACACAGAAATCAAATTGACTACATCAGCCGAAAGAGATGATGGAAAAGCTCTATATCATCAGTGAAAACAAGACCAGGGGCAGACTGTGGAACAGACCATCAATTACTCATATGCAAATTCAAACTGAAGCAGAAGAATATGAAAACAAGTTCACAAGAGCCAAAATATGACCTTGAATATATCCCACCTGAATTTAGAGATCATCTGAAGAACGGATTTGATACATTAAACACTAAAGACCGAAGACCAGAAGAGTTGTGGGATGACATCAAGAACATCATATATGAAGAAAGCAAAAAGTCATTGAGAAGACAAGAAAGAAGGAAAAGGTCAAAATAGATGTCAGAAGAGACTCTGAAACTTGCTCTCCAGCATAAAGATGCTAAAGCAAATGGAAGACATGAGGAGATCCATAAGCTGAACAGAAAATTTCAATGATCAGCTCAAGAAGATACAGGCAAATATTACAATAAAATGTGCAAAGATCTGGAATCAGAAAACCAAAAAGGAAGAACATGCTCAGCATTTCTCAAGCTAAGGGAACTGAAGAAAAAATTCAAATCTTGACTTTCGTTATTAAAAGATTCTCTGGGTAAATTATTGAATGATGCAGAAAGCATCAAGAGAAGATGGAAGGAATACACAGTTACTCTACAAAAAGGAAATGATCAATGTTCAACTATTTCAAGAGGTAGCATATGATCAAGAGCCAGTGATACTGAAGGAGGAAGTCCAAGGTGCATTGAAGTAATTAGCAAAGAACAAGGCACCAAGAATTGTTGGAATGAAAATTGAAATGTTTCAAGAAAGTGAGGCAGCACAGGAGGCACTCACTCATCTCTGCCAAGAAATATGGAAGGCAATTATCTGGCCAATTGATTGGAAGAGATCCATATTTGTGCCTATTCCAAAGAGAGGTGGCCCAACAGAATGCAGAAATCATCAGACAATATCTTTGATATCCCATGCGAGTTAAGTTTTGCTAAAGGTAACACAGAAGCGGCTACAATCATACACTGACATAGAACTTCCAGAGGTTCAAGCCAGATTCAGAAGAGGCCATGGAACGAGAGATATCATTGCTGATGTCTGATGGGTCTTGGCTGAAAGCAGAGAATATCAGAAAGATGTTTACCTGTGCTTTATTGGCTACACAAAGCTTTCTATTGTGTGGATCATGACAAGCTATGTACAACATTGCAAAGTATGAGTATTCAGGAACACTTAATTGTGCTCATGAGGAATCTGTACCTGTACCAAGAGGCAGTTGTTCGGACGGAATATGGGAACATTGAATGTTTTAAAATTAAGAATGGTGTGCGACAAGGTTGTATCCTTTCACCGTACTTATTCAACCTGTATGCTGAGCAAATAATCCGAGAAGATGGCGTATATGAAGAAAAACGTGGCATCAGGATTGGAGGAAGACTCATTAATAACCTGTGATATGTAGATGATACAACCTTGCTTGCTGGAAGTGAAGAGGACTTAAAATATATACTGATGAAGATCAAAGAGCACAGCCTTTGGTATGGATTACATCTCAATGTAAAGAAAACAAAAATCCTTACCACGGGACCAATAAACAACATTCTTATCAATGGAGAAAAGATTGAAGTTGTCAAGACTTCATTCTTCTTGGATCAAGTATCAACACTCACGGAAGCAGCAGTCAAGAAATCAATTGCCGTATTGCATTAGGTAAATCTGCTGCACAAGACCTTTTTAAAGTGTTGAAGAGCAAAGATGTCAGCTTGAGGACTAAGGGGCACTTGACCCAAGCCATGGTGTTTTCAATAACCTCATATGCATGCAAAAGCTGGACAGTGAATAAGGAAGACCATAGAAAAACTGATGCCTTTGAGTTATGGTGTTGGAGGAGAATATTGAAAGTGCCATGGGCTGCCAAAAGAACCAATAGATCCGTTTTGGAAGAAGTGCAGCCAGAGTGTTCCTTAGAGGTCAAGATGGCCAAACTTCGTCTCTCATAGTTTGGACATATTGTCAGGAGGGAGCAGTCGCTAGAGAAGGATATCATGTTTGGTAAGGTGGAGGGTCAGAGAAAAAGAGGAAGACCCCCAACAAGATGGATTGGCCAAGTGGCAGAATCTATGGACTCAAGCGTGGCAACAGTAGTGAGGTTGGCCCAGGATTGGGCAGTGTTTTGTTCTGCTGTGCAAAAGGTCGCTTTGGGTCAGTACCAACTCGATGGCACCTAACAACAACAACAATTCTCCCATTCCAGGACTCCAACCCTTAATTTTTCCCATTCCAGTTACCTTGAAGGATCACCCAAATTATAAAATTCAGGTCTGTTCCTGTTTCCATTTATGAGCCATGACAGAACTGGTTTGAAGTCCTGCAGTAAACAAGAGGTACTGTAGGATCATCACTGGACTTCAAACCACAAGGTCAGTGGTTTAAGCCTATCAGTTGCTCCTCAGAAACCCTGTACAGGGTTGCTATGAGTTTGCAACAACTTGACAGCACTTAATAACAAGAAACAAGAGTTGTCTGTAAGTCAGGTGATCTTAGCTAAGGTACTGCCTGTATTATCATGGTAAATATAACACTTGGTGCACTGTATCATATAACACTTTGAATTTTGTGGTGTTTTCTCTAGCAAGTTAAAAACAATAAAGTTTAATCTTCTGAGTTCACAGGAGAAAACACATTTTACTATTAAATAAATACATTCAAAAGGAAAGTACTAGTATGTTTTTAATTTTCTCATCTGACAAAGAGTAATAAATAGCTTTCCAATATCTCAATTTTTGTGTGTGCATATAATTGAAGTTTCTGGGGACATAAAAATTTCTTTTTGTGATCTACAATTCTAAATTGCCTTTAGTGAGTATGCTTATGTGTATCTTTTATACCAGTTAATTTAGTTATAATGTTTCTCTGGTTTCAAAAATCAGAGCTTGGGTTTTAAAAAAGAAAAACAACCCAATATCTGAGTTTAAAAAATTGCTGCAATGATAATCATTTAAAGAAATACAACCACCTATTGCTTTCATAAATTGATCTTTGCATTATCTAATTTCTATGTTAAATGTTTAAAGTTAATTACCAACAACAGAATAACACGTACTTATGTTCTTGATATTTTGTTTGCGTAAGTTTCTCATCTGACTCATTTTGTAATAACTTTATTCTCATAGTCTTCAGCAATAGGTCAGCCCAGAAAGCAAACAGAGAGGAAACTTGTCACATTTACTTTCTTCCTGATTTCTTTAAGGCCTCGTCATCATTTCAAGACTAAGATCTGCTGTGTTCAACACGTTGCATTTCCTCTAATCTGCGCTTATAGTAAAAGGGCACATTTGTCTATTATTTACAAGCTTTTAGGCTCTGCTTGATAGAGAAAAAATGAGTTCCAATTCAGTGAATAAATAGGATGTAATTTTAGAAGTGTATCTTAATTACAGTTAAACCAGTTTTCTATTATTCCCACTTTCATTTGGATTGCTAAATAAATGACTTGCTTAGAATAAGCAAATCTACCAACCAATTACTATAACGTTAAACTATTTGATAAAATTGGTGAATTTGTTGAGGCTATACAAATGGTTTGAGAAATATCTGAATCATCCAGGTTGTAAAATATAGATGTTGAGGAGATTTTCGTATGGAATTATTAAGGTCACTTGGTTTAAAATACTAGAACTAACACTAACATGGTTTTGAGATTTTAAACACTTAACTATGCATGCTGCTGCTACATGCCATTGAGTTGGTCCCTACTCAGAATGACCCTGTATCGGGTTTCTGAGGAGCAACTGATGGGTTTGAACCACCAACCTTATGGTTAGCAGTCCAATGCTTATCTTGTAATACCAGTCCAGGTCTTCAGGGCATGCATTGTTGTTGTTAAGTGCCACCAAGTCAATTCTGATTTACAGTGACACTGTATAGAGCTTCCGATGAGTGACTGGTGGGTTTAACAGTTAGCAGTCCAGTGTTAATCTTACAGCGTTACTCCAGGATTCTGCAGGGCATGCATGGTGTGGTGATGGTGGTGGTTGTGTGCCGTGGAGTTGGTTTCAATTTATAGTGACTGTATAGGGATTCTGAGGCTGTAAATCTTTTCAGGAGTAGAAAAGTCTTATCTTTCTTCAGTGGAGCTAGTGGTAGATTCAAACTGCTGACCTTTCGGTTAGCAGCCCAGCTCATAATCCACTATGCTACGAAATTGTTTTTAAAGTGAATATATTGACATAGTATTCATGATCTGAATAATATTCACAGATGAAGTTTTCATTAGTTCTACTTAAACTCACTGCCATTGAGTCAATTCTGACTCATAGCAACCCTGTATAGGGTTTCTGAGATTATAAATCTTTACTGGAGCAGAAATTCTCATCTTTATTCTAGGGAGTAACTGGCTAGTAGATTCGAACTTGCTATTAGCAGTCCAGTGCTTATACTGCTTTTAAGTGAAAATCTTTATTTCATCATAGTGTTTCAAAAGAATTTCATGTGGCCGCTCCAAAATCTGTATTGTTTATAGCTCAGATTAATTTAGAAAAAAGGGATTTGTGGCATTCTGAAATGGGGAGGGAAGTAAAGTATTAAAACTTTGAAAACCATCATTAAAATGCACCTTAGAGTATTGTTTTAAAATTGTTGTTAATGATTATAGCTATGAAGTTTGACCTTTTATCAGTGTGTTAATTTATTAAATATGATTTTTTAAAAATATAATTTGTCACTCATGCTCTATATTTAATTTTTTTGTGGCGAATTGATTGTCATGATGAGACCACTTTTCTTTCAGCATAATTTTCAACTTTTATCATAAGCTTATCATGCATAATTTTGTTGAATAGCATCATTTAGATAATTTTGTGCTACTAGACTAAACACATGTATATAAAAGTATCTTAATAGATTGATTCTTTGGGAACACTAAACTAAGACACAAATTTCAAGGCAGAATTTTTCCCTTGAAAATGACTTTTAAGAGTAAAAATGAAATCTCTTTTCCTATTGTTTGTAGGTTTTGTTTTAAACCATTTTGAACACTATATGTTACTGAGCTTTGGCAAATCTATTTCTGTTTGTTGACTAACTACATGTTCTGAGCTACAATTAACCATGTATGAAGTGATATAATATTTATTCTGACATATATGCTCCAAGAGACATTGAACTAAAAAAGTAATTGGCTAATCATATTACTCTAGAAACAATAGTACATTCATTGACATCTTGTCATGGAGAACTACTACAGACTTCAGATCAAGAAGATTAGTGCACAATGTTTAAAAACTACAACTTTCACAGGGAGCAGTGTTCTAAGGTTTTGATTTTGTGGCCATTTCCTTTTATTCAATACACTCTGGGGGAACATTTCAGTTAAGGCAACAACCCAACAAGGATTTATTAGGCTCAGAAGGAAGTTTCCAATGCAAAAGTGGTGCCCAGAGGGCCAGTTTATGCTAGCTCGTTGCCAGAATTCTAGGGTGTTGGAAAAGTACAAAGAGTTTTATATTTTACTTCCAACCACAGGTCAGCGTCAAAGATCTGGCCACAGAAATGCATTGTTCGATCTGTCTTGTTATCTAAATTTCCAGAAAGAAATAATTCCAGGGCCTTACCTGTACTCAGTGCTTACTGTAAGAGAAAAGAAAATAAGATAATGCTTCCTCCGTCTAACAAGAGGATCCTGAAGACCACTGGACCCTCTTTGAACCTTTAGACATCTCTCCCAGCAACTAAGTTTGATACACTCTACGGATACCTGTGTGATCATTAGGCACCGTGCTATTAGCACAAATTATGAGGGCCGGAGTGGCCACAGGGCTTTCCTGCATCTTTTTTCGGCTGGCACAAGGCCGCTGGGGCACGGAAGAGAATTACTGTATCTTTTGCGGGCTAGTAAGGAGCTCTGGTAGCGTAGTGGTTACGAATCGGGCTGCGAACCTTAAGGTCAGCGGTTCGAAACTACCAGCCGCTCCGCGGGAGAAAGATGAGGCTTTCTACTCCCGTAAAGATTTACACCCTCGGAAACCCTGTACAGGGTCGCTATGGGTCGGAACCGACTCGATGGCACTTAACAACAACATTGAGTCCTGGTGTGGCGCTGTAGGATAAGCACTCGATCAAAGATTAGTTTGAACCGTAAGGTAGGAGGTTTAAACTCACCAACTGTTCCTCGGAAACCCTATACTGAGTCGCTACGACTCCGAACCAACTCGAAGGCACTTAACAACATTGAGTACAGGAGGGGCGCTTGCAGGATAATGCACTGGACAGTAAGGTACGTTTGAACACCAAGGTCAGTGGTTCAAACTTACCAGCTGCTCCTCGGAAATTCTAGACAGGGTCGCTATGAGTCGGAACCAACTGGAAGGCACTTAACAACAACATTAAGGCAGAATGTTGTTCTTTTGACGTTCTGGGAAAGTCTTTATAGAGTAATAATAGCATGACTTCAAATCCTTCTTGTGAGGTGATGGTAGTGGTTCCCTTTCAGCACCCTATTTTGAAGACCCTGTCTACTATGATCTAAGAAGAAAGGACTAGCAATTTGTATTAAAAATCTGCTAATGAAAATCCTTAGGAACTCTGGTAGTGTAGCGGTTACAAATTGGGCTGCGAACCTGAAGGTTAGCAGTTCAAAACTACCAGTTGTTCCGTGGAAGAAGTATGAGGCTTTCTGCTCCCCTAAAGATTTACAGCCTTGGAAACCCTGTTACAGGGTCACTATGAGTCAGAACCGACTCCACGGCACATCAGGACCAATGAAAACAAAAGTTTGATCCACAAGTCCAATTTGCAATTGATCAAGGAGAAGGCACAGGATTTTGCCCCATAGTGCATGGAATCGCCACAAACAAGGGGCCAGCTAGATAATGTTGTTAAGTGCTGTGGAGCCGGTTCCAACTTATAGTAACTCTGTGTAGAGTGCCCAAGGAGAGGCTGGTGAGTTTGAACCACCCACTTTTGTGGTTCAAACCGACCTTGTAGTCCTCTGAACAATTTTGATCTTTTAAAAAACTTTGATAGTTTATTATTTTTATGTTTAGAAGTGTTCTTAGGTTCTTCTTAGTCATCCTTTTTTAAAAAAATAGCATTCTACCTTTGATGTGGAGTCCTGGTGTAGGATAAACTCAGGACGGCTCAGCAGTTCAAACCCACCAAGTGCTCCTTGGAAATCCTATGAGTCGCAATGGACTCGACAGAACTTAGTAATAACTTCTGATATGGGATAGCTAAATCTATTTGTCTTGCTTATTGACATTTTCTTGTTGGGATATTCTTTCTTAAAACAGTCTATACTTATTCTTTGTGCCCTCCTCTTCCATGAGGATTTTTTTTTTTTTCTGTAGCAGGCCAGGATGCTAACTGTAGATATATTTCCATAGAGCACTTTTTATGTTTGTGTTAAGCATCAAGTTGGGTAATATCCCTGGACCAGGGCGATCTTTATGTTAATTTCTGTCCTCTAGAAGATTCCCAGAAAAATGAGGATATTGTAAACATAGTTTCCATACTTACACCCATGACAGGCTTAGAGCTTTGTGTTTTCACAGGAGAATGTTTTGCTTTCTTTTGTTTTATTGCGGTTTTCTTTACCAGGTCTTTGAGATAGACATGTTTCTTGGTCACTGGATGACATTTTCTGTTCTGCTTTTCCCAGGGGTGCTAGTTTCAATAGTGGTCTGTTTTGGTTCCCGTATTTACTCTAAAGTGCTTTTCCCTTATCCACTTGATACTTCTGAATGCTCCTTGGGACTGTAAATTGGAGTGGGTCAAGAATGAAATGAAATCCTGGTGTGGTGCTGTGGGTTAATGTGCTGAACTGCAAAGTTGGTTTGAACCACAAGGTCGGTGGTTCAAGCTCACCAGCTACTCCTTGGAAACCCTATACAGGGTTGCTATGGGTCAGAGCCGACTTGATGGTACATATCAACAACAAATATAAAAGTGTTTGTTTCCTGAATTATCCAGTTCTGAATTGATTTGCAGTAATGCAGATGCTCATGATTACTTTTTGTTCACTATTTGCTGCCTGGAAAAGAGGACCCAGTAGGGCATCATAAACTGTTGTCCAAGAAGTGATTATTGCCATGGTGACTTGGGAGTGGCTTTATTTAAGCTCCTGGTGGAGCCAGCCCTGGCTTTACTCATATTGATGGATGAGAAGGAGAGCAAAGAAAGGAAGTGAGTGGGGTGGGGAGCAGACAGCAAGACTGGGTTGAATCAAGTGGTGATCACAGTGGGGGCCTGGTAGCAGATGGGTAGTTGAAATGATAGTATCATTTAAATCCTTCCTATTGAGGTAGAAGAAAGCTTCTATTTCCTGCTTTTATATACTTATCTTTGGAATGAGAAATGATAACATTCAGGATATGCATACCCCAGTGTAAACACCTAACAGTTAGCTGAGAGGATAGCGTATGAGTTAGGATTTTTCCAGGATGTGTCACATTTATTCCATAAAAAGTAGCGTTTAATACTAACCAGTTTCTTCAGATATCTAGTATACTATCCAAGGATGTGTGTGTATGCATATAGATACACACACATATATGTTGTTGTGAAGTGCTGTTGAGTCAGTTCCAACTCATAACAACCCTAAATAGGGTTTCCACGACTTTCAATCTTTGTGGGAACAGAAAGCCTCATCTTCCTTCTGAGATATATGCATACAGATATACACACACACACACACATACTAGCATGCATGCTCACATGTTTTTAATGGTGATGAATCATTAGTAAAGATGTAGGAAACTTCATTCATTCAAAACATATTTGTGACATTCCTACCATTCCCAGACATTTTTCTGGATGCAGAAGATTCAGTAGTGAATAAAACATAAAAATTCTTGGTCATATGGAACTTGCGTTCTAGTACTGAGAGGCAGACCATACACAAAAGTTTGTTGTTGCTAAGAGCCGTCGAATTGGTTCCGACCTATAGAGATCTATAGGCTTTCCGGGGAGCTCTTGGTAAGCTTGAATAGTTGACTTTGTGGTTCAAACCGACTTTGCAGTCCAGTACATTAACCCACAGCACCACAAGTTAGCAAAATATGTAGTGTGTTAAAACCTGTTCTGATTGCGCTGACTCCAAGTAATGAAGACTCTATGTGGGTTAGAATACAGTTTTGTTCTATAGAGTTTTCAGTGCCTGAGTGTTTGGAAGTTGATCATCAGTTTTTCTTCTAAGACACCTTTAGGTAGATTTGAGCTTCCAACCTTTCTGTTAGCAGCCGAGTGAGTTAACTGTTTGTAATACCTAGTGTGTATATTAGTTGTTAGATGGAGGTACAAGGTATGAAGGAAAATAAAGCAAGTAAACAGGACAGGGAGTGCTGGTGGTGGGCATGTTCTAAGTTTAAACACTGTGTTTAGGGAAGATCTCACAGAGAAAGAGGACAGGGACTAACTAGGCAGAAAAAAAGAGTAAAGGCTAAACCCAGGGATGGAAGAGATGTTGACTGGAGCAGAATGAGCTGAGGGAGGAGAGAGAATAAGGGATGCAGTCAGAAAGGTGTGAGGACTTCAAGGCACAGCACAAAGCATGGAATCCAGTCTTAATGGAACTGAGCACACTGAACAAAAGCTTGGTATATTTGAAAGAACTGACTTTTCAGATTGAAGGGTGGAATGGGATTATGGGTAAATGAGGGACTCTGGTGAAGGCTTTGGTTGCTAACCAAAGAACTCAAAAGTTTGGAGATTTGAACCCACTAGCTACTTAGTGGGAGATTGATATGGCTGTCTACTTTCGAGATTTACAGCCTTAGAACCTCTATGGAGCAGTTCTGTCCTGTCCTATATGGTTGCTATGAGTTGGAATCGACTCTATGGCAAATTTGAAAAAAGACTAGAACAAATTAATTGCTACTGCACAGAATAGTTTGGAAGAATAAAGAAGTTAATATCTGTAATGAAATAAGAATAGTGCCTGCCACAAAGTAAAGGCTGAAAGTGCTGCATATTACCATAGGCAACAAATGCTTCTCTTTCTAGCCATTGTTGTTGTCAGGTACCATTGAGTCAGTTCCAACTCATAGCGACCCTATGCACAACA
>NW_006408524.1:37900127-37938662 GCF_000296735.1 Chrysochloris asiatica | reverse complement strand
TTCTGGCTGTACTTTTCCAACACAAATTTGTTTGTTCTTCTGGCTGCTCATTATACTTTTAATATTCTTCTCCAACACCATAGCTCAAATACTTCAACTTTTCTATGGTCTTCCTTATTCATTGTCCAATTTTTACATACATGTGAGGCTTTGGAAAATGCCATGGCTTGAGTCATGTACACCTTAGTCCTCAAACTGACATCTTTGCTCTTGAACATGATAAAGATGTCTTGTACAGCAAATTTACCTAATGCAATGCGTCACTTGATTTCTTGACTTTTGTTTCCATGAGTGTTAATAGTGGACCCAAGCAAAATGAAGTGCTTGGCAACTTCAATCTTTTTTTACATTTGTTAATATGTTATTCATTTGTCTAGTGGCTAGGATTTTTTTTTCTGTACATTTAAATGCAACTCATATTAAAGGCTGTGGTGTTTGATCTTCATCAATAAGTATTTTAAGTCCTCTTCACTTCCAGTGAGGGAGGTTGTATCATCTGCATATTATATGTTGTTAATGAGTCATCCTTCAATCCTGATGCCATGTTCTTCTTCATATAATCCAGTTTCTCTTGATTATTTTCTCAGATTGAATCTATATGGTGAAAGAATACAATCCTGGCACACACCTTTCCTGATTTCAAACCATTCAGTGTCTTCTTGTTCTGTTTGAATGACTGCTTCTTGGTCTATGTACAGGTTCCTCATGAGCACAATTAATTATTCTGAAATACTCATTCTTTCCAATGTTACTTATAGCTTGTCATGAACAACATAGTCAAAAGACTTTGCATGGTCATTTTTCTGGTATTCTCTGCTTTCAGCCAAGATCCATCTGATGTCAGCAATGGTATCCCTCTTTAGAATTGAGCTTGAATTTCTGACAGTCCTCATCTGATTCCAGTTTGAACCATTGACAAGTCCCTGTTGATATATTGTTGAAGCTGTTTTTGAATTATCTTCAGCAAAATTTCACTTGCATGTGATATTAATAATATTGTTTAATGATTTCCACATCCTGTTGGGTCACTTCTCTTTGGAATGGGCACAAATATGGATCTCTTCCAATTAGTTGGCCAGGTAACTGTCTTCTAAATTTCTTGCCATAGCTGAGTGAGTGCCTCCAGTGTTTCATCAGTTTGTTGAAAGATTTCAGTTTGTATTTCTTCAATTCCTGGAGCCTTATTCTTTGACAATAACTTCAGTGCACTTTGAATTTCTTCCTTCAGTACCATTGGTTCTTGATTATAAGCTACCTCTTTGTAGCTGTTTGGCACAGTAACTCTGTGTATTCCTTTCATCTTCTTTTGATGATTTCTGTATCATTCAATATTCTGCCCATGGTATTTGTATTTCAAGTTGAGACCTGAAATTTTCTTCAGTTCTTTCAGCTTAAGAAATGTTGAGAGTGTTCTTCCCTGTTTACATTTCACTATAATACTTGATTTTGTCTTCTCCAGTTGCCCTTTAAAGTTTTTGTTCTGCTCTTTCGCCTCCGCATTTCTTCCATTTGTTTTAGCATCTCTACGCTAATGACAAGCTATGGACAACATTGAGAAGTATGAGTATTCCATCCAGAACACTTAATTGTACTTCTGAGAAATCTGTACCTGGACCCAGAAGCAGTTGTTCAAACAGAGCATGGGAACACTGAAGGTTTTAAAATTGGGAAAGGTGTGCCACAAGGTTGTGTTCTTTCATCATACTTATTCAACCTGTATGCTGAGCAAATAATACAAGAAGTTGGGTTCTATGAAGAAAAACGTGGTGTCAGGATTGGAGGAAGATTCATTAACAACCTGCAATATGCTGATGATACAATCTTGCTTTCTGAAAGGGAAGAGGACTTGAAACATTTACTTATGAAGATCAAAGAGCACAGCCTTCGGTATGGATTGCATCTCAATGTCAAGAAAACAAAAATCCTTACCACTGGACCATTAAACAACATTCTTATCAATGGAGAAAAGATTGAAGTTGTCAAGGACTTCATTCTTCTTGGATCAACTATCAACACTCGCGGAAGCAGCAGTCAAGAGATCAGACGACGTATTGCATTGGGCAATTCTGCTGCACAGGAGCTTTTTAAAGTATTGAAGAGCAGAGATGTCAGCTTGAGGACTAAGGTGCGCCTGACCCAAGCCATGGAATTTTCAATAACCTCATATGGATGTGAAAGCTGAACAGTGAATAAGGAAGATCGTAGAAGAATTGATGCCTTTGAGTTGTGGTGTTGGAGGAGAATACTGAAAGTGCCATGGACTGCCAAAAGAACCAATAAATCTGTTTTGGAAGACGTGCAGCCAGAATGCTCCTTGGAGGCCAAGATGGCTAAGCTTTGTCTCTCATACTTTGGACATATTGTCCGGAGAGAACAGTCGCTGGAGAAGGATGTCATTCTGGGTAAGGTGGAGGGTCAGAGAAAAAGAGGAAGACCCCCAATGAGATGTATTGGCCAGGTGGCATCATTGATGGACTCAAGTGTGGCAGCAGTAGTGAGGTTGGCCCAGGATCGGACATTGTTTCGTTCTGCTGTGCATGGGGTCGCTATGAATTGGTTCCGACTCGGTGGCACCTGACAACAACAACAACGCTAAAGAGCAAGTTTCAGAGTCTTTCCTGACATCAGTTTTGGTCTTTTTCTTCTTTCTTGACTTTTTAATGACCTTCTGTTTTCTTCTTGTATGATGTTCTTGAAGTTGTCCCACAACTCTTCTGGTCTTTGATCACTAGTGTCTAATGAATTGAATCTCTTCTTGAGATGGTCTCTAAATTCAGGTGAAATAGGCTTAAAGTCATATTTTTGGCTCTTGCGGACTTGTTTTAATTTTTGCAGTTTCAGCGTAAACTTGCATATGAGGAATTGATAGTTTGTTCTTTAATCTGTCCCTAGCCTTGATTTGACTGATGGTATTGAGCTTTTCTATGATCTCTTCCCACGGATGTAGTCAATTTGATTTCTCTGAATTCCTTCTGGTGAGGTCCATGTGTATATTATTTACGTAGTTCCAAAAGGTATTTACAATTATAAGTCATTGTTCTAGCAAAAATCTGTCATGAGAGCTCTTCATTTCTGTTACCCAGGTCATATTTTCCAACGACTAATATTCCTCTTTGTTTCCAAACTTTACATTCTAATCACCAGTAAATATCAATACATCTTGACTGAAAGTTTGATCAGTTTCAGAGTAAAGAACTTGGTAGAATTTTTCAGTTTCATCATCACTGGCTTTAGTGGTTGGTGTGTTAATTTTAATAATAGTAGTTAGTATGAACATGTCTTTCTTGTGTTGTTAAGTTGTTTTTACGTGCAATAGAGTGGGTTCCGATTCACAGTGACCCAAAACCTTATAGCTCAAACCAAGCTTGTGGTCTAGTCCTTATTCTTCAGCACCCTATCAGGATTCTGTCTTTCTTGTAGGCGTGCCGATATTACCCTATCACAGACAGCATTGTGCTTCAAGATGGATCTTAAGATGTTCTTTTTGACAACAAATGTGATACAATTTCTCTTGAGTTTGTTAATCCAGGCATAGTAAGCCATGTGATTGTCAGATTAAAAAAGGCCACTACCAGTCCATTTCAGCTCACTAAAACCTGGTATATTGATTTTTATGCTTCCCATTTCATTTTGACCACTTTCAGTTTTTCTAGATTAAAATTTCATACATTCCACATTCTGATTATTAATGGATGTTTAAAGCTGTTTCTCCTCATTCTGAGTTTTGCCTCATCAGCAAATCCAGGTCCCTAACATTTGACTCCATTTGTGTCATCATGGTCAATTCTACTTTGAGGAGTCAGCTGTTTTCTAGTCGTATTTTGAGTGTTTTCTAACAGGAGGGACTTGTAGCACTGTATCTAACAATATTCTGCTGCTCTTCATAAGATTTTCAGTGGCTAAACATTTAGAAGTAGTCGACCTCTCCTTATTCCTAGTCTGTCTTAGTCTGGAAGCTCAGTTGAAACCTCTCCTCCATGGGTGACCCTGCTGGTATTTAAAATACTGGTGGCATAGCTTCCAGCATCACAGCAACTTGCTGGCCACCACAGTAGGACAAACTGACAGATAAGTGGTGGTTTTAGTCATTTGTTGTTGTTTGTAAGTGTTGTTGAGTTGGTTCTGACTTGTAGTGACTTTTTATAGGGTTTCCAAGAGCAGCTGGTGGGTTTAAACTGCCAACCTTATGGTTTTCAGTCCCGTGCTGATCCTACAACACCACACCAAGAGTCCTGTTTTAGCCATTACTTCTCTTTTATTATACTATCTTTATTTAGAGTTGATAACTTGCATGAAAATCAATATATAAACAGGTATACAATTTCAACAATTCTGAGACTTTCAAGAGATAAAAACATGGATAGATAAGACCTTGAATAAAAAAACCAAAGACTTAATTCCCCAAAATTTAAAGCATTACAGAAGTTTGTAGGTAGCTTAGCTTCTAGAATTGTTTAGCAGTTTTTCAATCTATCTTTTTTTTACACCAGTATTTTAGTAAATAAGACTATGTATGTACAAATAAATTAAAAATGACTTCTGTGTTTTCAAGCCATTTACAAATTAGAATTTAATTTTTATTTCCATTTCACCTGTACTTGTACAGAACTTTTATTAAAAAGTCTTCCTAAAGTATTACATTTGTTGTTGTTGTTAAGTACCATCAAAGCAGGTCCAACACATAGTGAACCTTTAAAGGGGTTCAAAGGAGCAGCTGGTGGGTTTGAACTACTAATTTTGTAGTTAGCAGTCCAGTACTTATCATACAATGCCACACCAGGAGTCCAATTTCTTAAATAGAATTGTTAATAAACAAAATATAAGGAAACTAAACACGTTTGATTTGCTCAGAAACTGTCATACTGTGGTAGATTTTTTCTACTTGTACTTTACATCTGTAATGTTAGAATTTATTGAACTGCTTACTTATAAATAAGTGGATTTACAGCACATCCAATTCATGCTTGACTTTGTAAAAAAAAAAAAAAAAAAAATTTTTTTTTTTTTTTTGGAATACAGCTGCTTGATTTGATTGAGGAAAGACAAAACACAAAAATACAGTTGGCTAAAAATTAAAATGGATCATGAGAAATGAGTGTATGTGTGTGTATGCTTCCAAGCATAATCTACCAGGATCAAGGGTGTCCAAGATACTTTGCAGGGTCCCATGGAAAAGGAGGAAAATTAGGTGATAAGTTTTGTACGCATTTGGGGCCTCAGCTTCTCCATTTCTAAGAAGGGTATGATAGTAAAGACCTACCTAGGCTTGCAAGAGGAAAATAAACAGTAAAATTGTACAGGGTTGGCTAAATATTAAATGCTGTACAAATAACTCTGCTGCTGCTATACAGGAAGCACTTGTGACCTTTTAGATAAAGCTTATGAAATTCCTGAGGGAAGAAAATGAATGAACAACAAAGCAAGTACTGCAAGTGGAAATCAGTCCTTTGATAGATTACTGATAAATAGACTGGTCTTCAGTTATACTTTCTTTTTGAGGAAATGTAAACACATCAGTAACATGATCTTATGAATAGTCTCAGTCTCATGAAGCAGGGGCCATTTTTACAAAGAAGGAGGCTTGAGCAAAGAATGCATGTGACTCGATAAGGTTCAGCACTACGGCAGGTAAGAGGGAACATTTACATTCACATTGGACTCTGCAGGTAGGTAATGTGTCATGTGCTCAGTGATACAGCCAGGGTTGCAACAAGAACAATTTCTGACATCAATAGGTGTTCCATAAATGTTTATTGCTTGAATAAATAGTGTTTCCACATGGTCTATTGTACAACTACTAGCCTGCTAATTAATACAAAGTAAGCATCGAAATGTTCATGATTCTGTGTTTCCTATGGATTTTAGGATTCAGAATATAATTTTGAAGTTATATTCAACAAGTAGAACAAATAGTGACTGAAGTCAAGTGACAAGCACCCTCTTTCCTGAATATTGCTTGTTACCATTTGCAGAACATTTTTTTAAATGTTTTATTGTGGATTATGTGATAGTTTGCATGAGAGAATGTTAGCTTTACATTCATCCTATCGTATATTGTTACATTGCCATGGTTACAATCCTCTCCATGAATCATCAACCAACCAAAGAGTATACCCTGCAAGCCTGCCCCCAGTCATCAGCACACAGCTCCTCTCCCTCTCTGTGTCTAAAGTCCCCAGCCGCTCCATCTCTCCACGTCATCATCTCTGCCTCCATCTCTGGCATCACTGCTTCTATGGGTAGGGTCCCGCTCTCCGCTCTTCTCCCTTGATGGTCTCAGGGACTGCAAAGTCCTAGACTGCTCCTAGACTGCAAAGTCAGTCATTCCCCTCCTTTTGCTATAAAACATTGACCTTTACATTTCCAACCCTCACAGTCAGTCCTGATAACAATTATTCACTATTGTATCACAAGAGACCTATCCCCATCCCCTTTCATCAGCCTCACCCAGACTACTCAGTGGAGATTCTACCTTCCTCCATGCCCTCTGGATCTAGGCTCCCTCTTGAAAGCTTGCAAGCCAGTCACTTCTTGCCTTTGTGGTGGCTTGTGGTGGCTGTGTACTGTGGTGTCGGTTCTGACTCATAGTGACCCTGTACAGGGTTTCTGAGGCTGTAAATCTTAATGGGAGCAGAATACCTCATCTTTCTCCCATGGAATGGCTGATAGTTTCAAACTGATGACCTTGCAATTCGCAGCCCAATTTGTAACCACTATGCTACCAGAGCGCCTTGCCTTTGTAGCTATCACCCCCTCTCCCCATTTTGGGTAGCTAATGTCCAAGTTGCCCATCCTGTCTACTCTGTATATGGAGGGAGTGTGAATGATCCTTGCTGTAAAGATCTGTTCCTTCTTTTGAGCTACTGCATCCATAGGTGTAGATCAAGTTCATCAACTTGTATCAGATTACTCTTTTTTTCCCTCTTCTTTCTTCTTCTAGTTGAGCTTTGATCATCCAGTCATTGAAGCCAGGTCAAGTGGGTATTAGCTGCAAGTGTGGGTGTTCTTATGCATATGCCCTCTCTTCTTATCAGCTGGACGCTTCACTCTCCACTCTAGTCCTCTGTGGCTGTGTCACTGACTCTGGGCCCAAGAGTCCCCAGGTCTTGCCACATTGCTGGCCAACCAGGTCTCCACCAGGGTTAACAGAAGTTTATTGAACATTGTAGGGCTTAGCTCGCAGCTTCATTGCTGTTTTTCCCTCACTCCCCCTTATTGGCAACAAATATCATCACCAATCAGAGCATGTATTCCCATTGAGTCTTAGTCTTGGAAGGGTGTTTGCCCTGAGGGGACCCTTGGCTTGACATCAGCCACTTGGCTTGATGTCTCCTGGGTGAGCAACTTGATTGTTCTTGTAGTAGCCAGTCAGACTGCCTTTATTGTCTTGTATTATTCCTGTAGGTCTTCCTTTCAAGAAGTATCTTCTGTTCTTCTAGCCACTTTAGGCTGATCTGCTTGTCCTTTCAAGAGGAAATTTCCCACCTCTGAAGATTCTGGATACTGTTCAGGATTCCACCTATGGTCTTATGTAATGCAGAGGCTATGCAGGAAGCTTCCTTCACTGGGCACGTTGTATCCCATTTTAGTATTCCAATCAGTTATGGGCAGAAGACAGACTTACAAGCTTTCTATGGTGATACTTCTGGCTATTCCTTTCTCTCCCCCTCAAGTGTCTATTTTATAATGGTATGCAAGGGAAACCAAGATTCAAAAGATAGCCAAGCATCTTAACATTATGTCCCCCATTTTGCCCATTCCAACCATATCTCAATTGCTGTATCCCAGAGCCCTGTTGTTCCAAGGTTGTGCATATATCATTATTTACCTCTGTCCCACTTAGCCCATGCAAACCTTGAAGAACATTTTAATACTCATTATTCTTTGCTGGCCCAGAAAGTATGAACTCTAATTATTAGAAGAAGAAACTAAAATTCCAAGAGGTCTATCTCTGCCTCACAGTTTATGTTTAGTGCTTTGCAGAGACATGACTGTTGGTCTCCTGGCTCATGGCACTTTGTTCTTTTTTCTTCCTCCTGGTCATACTAAAGGTTCAAAAACTAATAAATACATAAATAAACTTCAAGGGTCAGTCTCTTAATAGATCTTCTGTTTAAAGTACCGGTGGTGGTGCCATTGAGTCAGTTCCAACTCATAGAGACCCTGTATAGAGTTTCTGAGGCTGTAGATCTTTAAGGGAACAGAATTTCATCTTTATTCTACAGAGTGGCTGGTGGACTGCAACTGGTGATGACCTTGGGTTAGCAGCCCAAGTGTAGCTCACCACAACACCAGGGCCCCTTAATGTACCATTGTTGTTAAGTGCTGCTGCCATTGGTAAATAAAAGTCTAGTTCAGGCCCGAGCAAAGAATAGTTAAAAAAATCAAAAAAGCAAGGACATAATCTAAAGGATCAATGGACACTTAATCCAGTCTCCACAACCCTGAGACCAGTTGTGATAGGTGCCTGGCTATCCCATCTGACTGCTCTGAAAGGAATCACAATAGAAGATACTGGATAGAGTAGGACAAAATATAGAACAAAACACAAAATCGTAAAACATACCAGACTTTGTGGTCTAACAGAAACTGGTAGAATCCCTGAGACTATGACCTTTAGTCACTCTTGAAGCCCGGAACTGAACTTTCAGCCAAAGGTTAGACAGGACCATAAGGAGAATAAAAACAAGAGAGAGATACACAATCTTTAGAACAATCAATATAGGAGATAAATCTCAGAATGCAGGAATGATGAAGGAAGAAGGTGGAAGAGTGCTCTTTCATTTTGGGGATTGCAATCAATGTTACAAAACAAATGTATATGAACTGTTGAAT
Source organism: Chrysochloris asiatica (assembly GCF_000296735.1). Taxonomy (NCBI): domain Eukaryota; kingdom Metazoa; phylum Chordata; class Mammalia; order Afrosoricida; family Chrysochloridae; genus Chrysochloris; species Chrysochloris asiatica. The sequence goes on along the minus strand of NW_006408524.1, from coordinate 37,929,827 downwards.
GTAAAACCAATTTGCTCTGTGAACCTCCACAAAAATTTAAGTAGGTAAATTATAAATTATATTCCCACTGCCATAAAGTTGATACCAATTCTATGGCAACTCTGTATTGAGTTTCTGAGGCTGTAAATCTTTATAAGAACAGAAAGCCTCATCTTTCTCTTGAGAAACAGCTGATAGGTTTGAACTGCCAACCTGTTAACAGTCTAGTGCTTGTCCTACAGTGATACTAGGATTCCTCACACATTACATTAGAAAATAATAAGTGTTAAACATTTAAAAAAATTTCCTAATTGTGGTTCATCATCAATACTTCCTAAGGACTAATAAAAGAGCCCTGGTAGTTTAGTGGGGTAAGAGTTGGACTGCTAACCATGAGGTCAGCAGTGGGAATTTACCAACTTCTCGGAACCGACTCGACGGCATTTAACAACAACAACAACAACCATGGGAGAAAGATGCTCCCATAAAGATTGATAATGTCAGAAACCCTATACAAGGTCACCATGAGTTGGAACTAACTCCAAGGCACATAACCACTATCAATCACCCACCATAGAATATTATGTCATATTGGATGGAATAACAGAATAGAAAATATTTACTGTGTGTGAAACACAGTGTTTTACAAGTGTTAACTAATTCAATCTTCATAACAACTCTATGATGTATTTGGTTGTTGGTTGTTAAGCGCTTTTGAGTTGGTTCTGCCCCATTGCCACCCTGCATAGGGTTTCCAAGGAGCGACTGGTGAACTTAAACCACTGACCTTGTGGTTCAAACCAACTTTATAGTCCAGCACATTAACTCACAGCACCACACCAGGATTCCGTGGGATGTATATACTACAATATTCCTTGCTATTAAATCTATCTGATTATTTGCTTGGATACCAAAATTAGACAATGTGGAACGTTATTCTATCCAACTCAATTTAGTTCTATCCAACACTATTTAGTTCTATCCAACACTATTTAGTAAATAGTGGTAGTTTGGGTTGTTGTTGTTGTTAGGTGCCATCGAGTCGGTACCGACTCATAGTGACCTTATGCACAACAAAATGAAACACTGCCTGATCCTGGGCCAACTTCACTACTGTTGTCACACTTGAGTCCATCGATGCTGCCACTTGGCCAATCCATCTTGTTGGGGGTCTTCCTCTTTTTCTCTGACCCTCCACCTTACCAAACATAATATCCTTCTCCAGCAACTGGTCCCTCCTGACAATATGGTCTCCAAGGAGCACTCTGGCTGCACTTCTTCCAAAATAGATCTATTGGTTCTTTTGGCAGTCCATTGGAACACTGAATGGTTTAAAATTAAAAAAGATGTGCTACAGGGTTGTATTCTTTCACAATACTTATTCAAACTGTATGCTGAGCAAATAATCTGAGAAGATGGCGTATATGAAGAAAAAACGTGGCATCAGGATTGGAGGAAGACTCCTTAACAACCTGCGATATGCAGATGATACAACCTTGCTTGCTGAAAGTAAAGAGGACTTAAAATATTTACTGGTGAAGATCAAAAACCACAGCCTTTGGTATGGATTTCATCTCAGTGTAAAGAAAACAAAAGACCTCACCACTGGACCATTAAACAACATTTTTAGCAATGGAGAAAAGATTGAAGTTGTCAAGGACTTCATTCTTCTTGGATTACTATCAACACTCATGGAAGCAGCAGTCAAGAAATCAAACGACATATTGCATTAGGTAAATCTGCTGCACAAGACTTTTTTAAAGTGTTGAAGAGCAAAGATGTCAGCTTGATGACAAAGGTGCACCTGACCCAAGCCATGGTATTTTCAATAACCTCATATGCATGCGAAAGCTGGACAGTGAATAGGGAAGACCGTAGAAGAATTGATGCTTTTGAGTTATGGTGTTGGAGGAGAATATTGAAAGTGCCATGGACTGCCAAAAGAACCAATAGATCTGTTTTGGAAGAAGTGCAGCCAGAGTGCTCCTTGGAGGCCAGATCTCTCATGCTTCGGACATATTGTCAAGAGGGACCAGTTGCTGGAGAAGGATATCATGTTTGGTAAGGTGAAGGGTCAGAGAAAAAAAAGGAAGACCTACAGCGAGATAGATTGGCAAAGTGGCAGCATCAATGGGCTCAAGCATGGAAACAATTGTGAGGTTGGCCCAGGACCAGACAGTGTTTCGTTCTGTTGTGCATAGGGTTGCTATGAGTCGGTACCGACTCGATGGTACCTAACAACAATAGCAACAACCACAAGGTTGGCAGTTCAAGCTCACCAGCTGCTCCTTGAAAATCTAAACAGGGGTGCTATGAGTCAGAACTGACTTGACAGCACTTAACAACAATAACAAAAGAACACTTGGCATTCTGGTTGGCAGTATAGGATAAGCACTAGATTGCAATGTCGGTTTGAATTGCAGGTCGTCTGTTCAAACCCACCAGCTGCTCCTTGAAACCCCATACAGGGTTGCTGAGTCAGAACTGACTCCATGGTACTTAAAAACAACAAGAAAGAACACTCATGGGTAGCTCCTGAACTACAGTTCTTCTAGTAGATTCTGACTGATAACCACTCTATAGGACAGAATAGAATGATCCCTTTGGGTTTCCAAGGATTTATGGAAGCAGACTGCTGCATCTTTTCCCCACAGACTGACTTGTGGTTTCAAACCTTCTATGTTGATTAGCATCATCAGGATGCCTCTGGTAGCTCCTATTTAGGTGAAAACTTGGACTCATTATCAGGGTAGCCTCATAATAGCTTGATGCTTTCCTCGCCTTCTGTATGGCAACTGCATGAAGTTTTTCTTTTGTTCTGTTTTCATAGATTCAGTCCACTCTCCTAGCTACAGACTTTAACTAGTTTAAGTTCTCTTTTAGCATTGTAATTATAATTTCTATTAGCAATTATTCTCTCTTCTACACTCAGACTTTTTCCTAGTACCTCTTCCTAATGAGAACACTGAAAAGCAATGAAAATTCTATACAAGCACTGTCTGGCTAAGTGGAGCCAGATAGAAACCTCCTGGCACAGATACTTGTACATGAGACAAAATCTGCCTTGCAGGGCTTGTTTTAAGTACTAATGATAGTTTATACAAGATGTCAGGTATGAAATAGATGCCCAATAATGGAAGATACTAATATTACTAGAGTCCTGACATGGTGCTATAGGATAATACACTGCAAGGTCAGCAGTTCAAACTCACCAGCCATTCCTCAGAAACCCTACACAGGGCCTCTAAGAGTCGACCTCAGGTCCGCGTCACTTAACAACTAATCTTTGGTAGTGTAGTGGTTTCGAATTGGGCTGCGGACCGCAAGGTCAGCAATTCAAAACTACCAGCTGTTCTGCGGGAGAAAGACGAGGCTTTATGCTCCCGTAAAGATTTACAGCCTCGGAAACCCTGTACAGGGTCGCTATGAGTCGGAATCGGCTCCACGGCACATAACAACAGTATTATTTTTGGAGTCCTGGTGTGGCGCTGTGGGATATGCGCCAGACTGCAAAGCCGTTTGAACTGTAAGCTCGGTGATTCAAACTCGCCAGCTGCTTCTCGGAAACCCTATACAGGGTTGCTATGAGTCGGAACCGACTCAACAGAACTTCATAACATCAACAACAGTATTATTATTATTATTAATATTAGATGCAGGGCTCTTTCTTTGAAAATCCTTCAACTCAGTGCAGCTGCTTTATACCAAAAGGCCGCAGAGTAAAAAGCTGTTCTTTGTGTGTACGTATTGTGTGTAATCCAGGTGTCAGATTTCTTGGGATTTTGCTTGTTCCAAGGCTATATTCGGAGTACTGGTGTGGTACTGTAGGATAAGCACAATACTATTAACTGCAAGGTTAATACTTTTCAGGTTAATACTGTGAGACGGTATCGACTCTACAGCACTTCTTAACAGCAACAAGACTGTACTGATTCTCAGGTAAGAACAAACAGGTCCTTTGTCCTTCAAACAATTGATCTTGAATATTATTTCTCTCAGTCCACTTTTTGATAAATAATGAGTTGTAAACTCTAATGGTTGTCAGTTTAGACCTCTGTGTTGTGATCAATACTCAGAATAGAGGGAGGTGGAAGTTGGCATGTTGTTTACATTGCTAAAGGACATGGATAAATTCATCAAAAGCAAATTCTATCCAAACCCAAACAGAATAAGATAGTTTTGCTGTCTTTTTGGAGGTTACCTGTACATTCTTAGACTCAATTTAGATTTTTCTATAGTCTGTTTGAGTGTATGTCTTTGTATGGATTTTCTAGTGGTTGGTACAACATTTATCACAGTGTATTTACTGGTGATGACACTTTACCAGTTTAAGGAACTCTCACCTCCCTTTTTAAGTTGCCCTATCCTTTTTTATAATTATGACATAGCAAAACATGCTATCGGAGTCCTGGTAAGGCGCTGTAGGATTAGCATTTGATCACAAGATCCATTTGAGCTGCAAGGTAGGTGGTTCAAAGTCACCAGCCTCCTTGTAAACCCTATACAAGGTCACTGTGAATTGAAACAGACTCGATGGCATTTAACAACAACAGCATAACATGATATGATTTCTTTTTTATTTTGTTATTTAATATTTCTTCTACATATCTTGAGCAGCACATCACATGATGCTGTTGGTTGTGAGCTAGAATTTGCTGCATCATCCCTCTTCCTTATGAAAGATACCTATCAGGATGCTGTTGTTGCTTTTTAAGTGCTGTCAAGTCAATTCCAACTTACAGTGACTCTAAAGTGTTCCCAAGGAGTGACTGGTGGATTTGAACCGCCAACCCTGTGCTTCAAACTGACCTTATGATTGAGTGCTTATCCTACAGTGCCGCACCAGGACTAATACCTCTCAGGTTGTTGTTGTTACATACTGTGGAGTTGGTTTCGACTCATAGTGACCCTGCACAGTGTTTCCGAGGCTGCAAATCTTTACGGGAGCAGAAAGCCTAATCTTTCTCCGGTGGAACAGCTGGTAGTTTCGAACTGCTGACCTTGAGTTTAGCAGCCCGATTCATAGCCACTACGCTACCAGAGCTCCTTAGGTGTTGTTATTACAATATATAAGGGAATGGAGACTTTGAGACAAATTAAGTAACTTGTCTAAACTAATCTGGCTTTTAAAAAGAACTGAACAGGAGTTTGAATCCAGCACCTCTCTACACCTGGGCAGTTTGCCACACACACAATGCTAAGGAGAGCTAAAAGAATCTGAAGTAGAAAGGAAATGTGTCAATTCAGTGAGCAGAGGCATTCCTGTGAATGGTATTTTATTCATGTCAAGAAACAGATTACATTATTGATGAACATCCTTAAGTTGGAGGCACTTAGAAAGCACTTCATGTTTGTCATTTTAGGGAGGATGGAGGTTTTTTCTTGATGCTAAGAGTCAGTGACATTTGCACTAACTTTACTTTGGTTTGTTCTATTTGGAAAGCCTTTGAAGAGCTACGCTACTTGTGAAGGAAGGGCATGCTAAAGCATCATTTTCCTCTGGCCTCTTCTTTCAACCCAAACTTTTGCCATTGATGAGACCAACCATCAAGGTGTTGCTGTTGTTAAGTACCGTCGAGTTGGCTCTGACTCATAGCGACCTTGTATGGGACTTCCAAGGAGGGACTTGTGAGTTCGAACCACCAACCTTGGGCTTCAAACCGACCTTGCAGTCAAGTGCTTATCCTACAGCACCACACCAAGACTCCAGCCATCTAGGTACAACTGAGAATGAAGACAGATAACTTTGGGTTGAACCATTTTCATAGTGCAACTGCAGAAACAGTAAGTAGAACTTTAAGAACAGTGCCTTTTGTGTTGCTATGAAGCCATACTGCTAATTATCATTAAATTGGGCTTTGTGATAATGTATATCCTGCTAGTTTGACATTAACTTAAGATATGCCTTTGGAAAGCTGAGTCTAAGCCAAAAAAATGGTGTAAATAAGATTTCAAATGGAAACATTTCCCTTGTTAAGAGCACAAACTAATTAAAAACTTAAGCAATTTACAAAAAAATCTTATGTCAGTTGGCTGAGATAAATGCTTCTTCTGTAGTTTATTTTATATGTTAAAAATAGACCATTTTTATCCACTCACTTAGTCTAAGACTTTAATAGCAGTATACTCTTAATTTTATAGCTACATCAGGTTACTAACTAACCTAAAATAGAAATCATACTTCCTTCTAGCTCGTCTGTTTTTCATATTGCTTCACAGACTATGAATAAAATCTTGACTGAGAATTTTGGGGAAGTTTCAGATCTCTTAGTCAATTAACAGTCCTGTTAACTGATGGTGTGGATGAGTGTCTATGAAATTCTGAGAACTCTGAAGATAAAGCACCACACAAAACCTGCTGGTAGGGAATGGATAGGAAGGGCAGGGTAGTGCTTTGAACACAAGGGACTGTCTGTATCCTTTTTGTGTAGTTTGTTCTTTTAAAATAATTCAAAGCCCTGATGGTGCAGTGGTTAAGCACTTGGCTGCTAACTGAAAGGTCAAACCTACCAGATGCTCTGCTGGAGAAAGATGTGGCAGTCAGAATCCATAGAGACTCCAGTCTTGGAAACTCTGTGGAGTAGTTCCACCCTGTCCTATAGGGTCGTTGATGGCAACAGAAATTTTATTTTTCATTTTTATGAAGCTAGATAGATACCACCACTTGTCTGTCAGTTTGTTGGACTGCGTTGGCTTTCATGTTGCTGTGATGCTTGAGGTATGTTACCAGTAAATACCAACAGGAACATACATAGTGGACAGGTTTTAGCTGATTTTCCATTCTAAAACAGATTACGAAGGAGAGGTTGATTACTTCTGAGTGTTTAGCCACTGGAAATCTTATGGATAGCAGTAGAATATTGTCAGATATAGTGCTGGAAGATGAAAACATTATGAATAGCACCAGAATATTGTCATATAATTCCAGTAGATGAGACACAGGTTGGAAGGCACTCAAAATACAACTGGGGAAAAGCTGTTTCCTGAAAGTAGAGTTGACCATGATGACATGAATGCAGTGAAACTTTCACTCCATTTGATTATGGAGCACAACTCCAAAATGAGGAGAAACAGCTGTAAACATCCATTAGTAATTGGAACATGGAATGTACAAAGTATGAATCTAGGAAAATTGGAAGTTGTCAAAAATGAAATAGAATACATAAAGATCAAGATCCTAGGGATTAGTGAGCTGAAATGGACTAGTATTGACCATTTTGAACAGGACAATAATATGGTGTACTGTGTCAGGAAGAACAAATTAAAGAAGAATGGCATCTCATTCGTCATCAAAAAAGGACATTTCAATATCCATCTTCAAGTACAATGTTACCTGTGATAGGGTATATCCATACACCTACAAGGAAAATCAGTTAATATCACTATTATTCAACTTTACCCCTGTAATAGGATATATCCATCCACCTACAAGGAAGATCGATTAATACCACTATTATTCAAATTTACCCAGCAACCAATAAAGCTGGTGATGGTGAAACTGAAGAATTCTTCACTTCTTCAGTCTGAAATTGATTAAACATGATATCAAGATGTACTGATAATTACTGATGGTTGGAATGTGAAAGTTGGAAATAAAGAGGAAGGATTGTTGTTGTTGTTGTAAAGTGCCGTCGAATCAATTCTGATACATAGCAATCCTGAATAGGGTTTTCAAGGAGGAGCTGGTGAACTTGAACCACTGACCTTGAAGTTCAAACGACTTTGCAGTCTCATGCACTAATAGTTGGAAAATATGACCTTGTTGATAGAAATGATGCTGGAAATAATATGACAGAATTTTGCAAGGACAATGACTTATTTGTTGCAAATACTTTTGGAAAACAGCATGAAGATATATATGTATATACTTGGGCCTCACCAGATGTAATACACAGAAATCAAATTGACTACAACTATGGGAAGAGATGGTGGAAAAGTTCAATAGCATCAGTTAAAACAAGGCCAGGGCTAGATTGTGGAACAATCCATATGCAACTCATATGTAAGTTCAGACTGAAGCTGAATATAATTAAAACAAGTCCACAAGAACCAAAATGCAATCATAAACATATCCCACCTGAATTTAGAGACCATTTCAAGAACAGATTTGATGAATTAGACATGAATGACCAGAAGAAAGCAAAAAGTCATTAAAAAAAGAATGACAGGAAGAAAGCAAAAGGTTATTAACAGGGCTAAAAAGAAAGGAAAGACCAAAATAAGTATCAGAAGAGACTCTGAAACTTGTTCTGAAGCTAAAAGAACTGAAGAAAAAACTCAAGCCTCAAGGTATAATATTGAAGGATTCTATGGGCAAAATATTGAATGATGCAGGAAGAATCATAAGAATATGGAAGGAATACATAGAGTCACTGCACCAAAAAGAAATGGTTGATGTTCAGCCAATGGTAGTGAAAGAAGTCCAAGTTGAACTGAAGACATTGGTAAATAGCAAGGAACTGGGAATTGATGGAATATTGATTGAAATCTTTCAACAAATTGATAGAGCACTGTAGGCACTCACTCATATATGCCTAGAAAATTGGACTGTTTAAAAAAGATCCATATTTGTAACCATTCCAAAGAGAGGTGATCCAGTGAAATGCAGAAATCACTAAACAATATTATTATTATCCCAGGCAAGTATAATTTTGCTGAAGATAATTCGAAAACAGCTGCAACATTACACTGACAGGGAACTGCCAGAAGTTCAAGGCTGATTTAGACGAGGATGTGAAATGAAAGCTATCATTACTGATGTCAGATGGAATTTAGGGTTTCTGGGGAGTGGCTGGTGAGTTCTGAACTACCGATGCTTGGGTTCAAACTGACCTTGTGGTCCAGTGCTTAATAATTACTGCATTTATGAGATTAATTTTCACATCAACAGTTGCTTTTCATTATTTTGAGAAAGTCATGTGCTTTCCATAATGTCACCACCCAGTGAAATCCATCTGTCTCCAACCATGGAGGGGAGGGTCAGCAGGGAATCCAGATCAAATACTAACCGTCACCTCTTTAATAACTATATAAAAAGCAAAAACAAAAGTCCAGGAGTGTACGGAAGAGACAGGTTTCATATCCTTGCTGTAAAGGCGTAACATGAAACTAATACTCTGTTAAGCCTGTTGGACATTTTCTCAGATTTCTCCACCATAATATTCTCATCTAGGATGATAAATGACCGCTGCCATACTATAGAAAGAAACAACATAAATTAAAGAAAAGGACTTTGGGGGAAAAAAAATTATAGAAAGAAATATAGACTGTATTTTCTAGCTCAAGATGAGAACTCAGCTGGTATCCTTTTAATAGAGCTTAAGATATGCTTGTTTTGTACATTTTCCAGAACTTTCTGAATGAGAGAAACCTAGTAATCCCCAAGTACACGTCACAAATTTTCTGTCGTCTAAACCTTTTCTATTACGGGCCAGGGAGGGCAGGTTTTATGCAGGGGAAAAAGGAAGGTAGAACTCATGGCTCATTCACCTACTTCCTACAATTGTTTAAGTGCTGAGGTGTCCTAAAACCTTAGGTATTCTTAGGAAACTAAGCTGAGGAATTTTTTTCTTGTTTGTTCTGGTCCAGTGCAAATATTTGTCAATTGAGAAACACACAGTTGCATAGAATCGTAAACCCACCATCTGCTTAAAGTGAGCCAACACCCACCTGTGAGGGGACGGATGTGGACTGGCATCCTGTTCCTTCGGGCCCTAACTGAAGGCAGCTGACGCTATGCAGTTCTGGTTTGTTTGAATGGCCCCATGCTAAGATTGCCAGATAAAACTCGAAAAGGGTGTGTACATTTGTCACTATCCATAAAGATTATTTTACTTTCTCTTAGAGAAATTTTTTCACAGTTATGAGGTCAGGAAGAAGCTCAAATGCTATCAGGTTTGTGTGTGTAGGTGCATTTTTGGGTTTTCCACTCTGATGTTCTAGCTCAAGGAATACTAAAAATCACCTGAAATTCTGCAATTATGTCTACAGGTTCAACTGCTTTGGATTAGAAAGAGATCTTCATTGCCTTCTACCCTGCAGATTCCAGGAGGATGATGGCAAAAAAGAACACTTTTGTCATTGTAGTTTGTCTTTTTAAATTTTTTAAACTTCGATTTTCACTGACAAAGGTATTTGGCATATATAATTCAACTTAGAATCCTCCCTGAAACAGTCTCCATTTAATAGTAAGCTTATGGTGTTTTTGTTGTCAAGTGCTGTCAAGTTGGTTCCAACCCATCGTGACCCTGTATAGGATTTCTGAGGAGTGACTGGGGAGTTTGAACCACCATGTTGTTAGCAGTCTAGTATATATCCTACAGTGTTACACCAAGACTCTTATAGGTACCAAAAATTGAATTTGCAGTGGAGTGTTGTTTCTTGAAGCAACTTCTATTGCTTTTTTTTTCTCATTGTTTTTTAAAGATGCCCTCCAGAAGACTAGCTTCATAGCATAAGCACTAGACAATGAAGAAGTTGGTAGAATTCTTCGATTTCATCCTCACTGGCTTTAGTGGTTGGTGCATTAATTTGAATAATAGTAGTACTAACTGATCTTCCTTGTAGGCATGTGGGTATTATCCTATTACAGACAGCATTATGCATCAAGATAGATCTTGAACTCTTCTTTGATGATGAATGGGACACAATTCCTCTTCAATTTGTCATTTGCGGCATAATAAATCATGTGATTGTCAGATTCCAAATGGCCAGGACCAGTCCATTTCAGCTTACTAAAAATGCCTAGGATCTTGATCTTTATGTGTTCCATTTCATTTTTGATAACTTCAGGTTTTCCTGGATTCACACTTTGTATATTCCATGTTGCAATTATTAATGGATGTTTACAGCTGTTTCTCCTCACTTTAAGTTGTGCTTTGTCAACAAATGAAGGTCCCACAGGCTTTACTCCATTTATATCATCACTGTCAACTCTACTTTGAGAAGGCTGAGAAGGCAACTCTTCCCCAGTCATATTTTGAGTGCCTTCCAACTTGAAGGGCTCATCTTTTGGCTTTCTATCTGATAATATTCTGGTACTATTCATCATGTTTCAGTATTCAATATTCTGGTGCTGACAGGATTTCACTGCTATTCATAAGGTTTTCCGTGGCTAAACATTTGAAAGTTGTCGGCCTCTCCTTCTTCCAAGTCTGTCTTAGCCTGGAAGCTCAGCTGAAACCTGTCCACCATGGGTTACCCTGCCAGCATTCAAAGTACCAGTGACATAGTTTTCAGCATCACAGGAACAAAAAAGTCACCTCAGTGTTACAAACTGACAGATGATTGGTAGAAAAAAAATACCATATGAAGGATTTATTTATTGAGTTGCTTCAATTATGAATACGCTCTTAAGAAGAGCAGATAAGATTTTGAAAGGGGCTGGGGAAAGCAAAAGAGATCTAGAAGATGGAAGAGTCCTGAAGCAAGGGCTTATCTATCACCGGTCCAGTATAGAGTAATGGGTAGGTAATGGGTGATATCAAGATGGCAATATACTCTTATAACTCAGGAAGAGGGCTTTAAAAAAGTGAAGAATGCTGTCAACAGCAATCCTTACAATTTTCTTTCTTTACCATTTTCCTATGGATAGCAGTGCATGCTGTTGTTGTTAAATGCTGTCAAGTTGGTTCCAATTCATAGTGACCCTGCATAGGGTTTCTGAGGAGCAACTGGTCTGTTTGGACCCATAACTTTGTGCTTATCCTACAGCAACACAGCAGGACCCCAAACAGTGCCTAGTAATTATAAAGCAATAAAAATATAGTGTCAATTGGATCACTGATTTTTAATGGGGTATATGGGTGGTTCCGTAGGCTAGGCACTGGCCTTTAAACCAGAAGGTTGGTGGTTTTGACCCCACCAGTAGCTCCATGGGAGAAAGATGAGGCTTTCTGTTCCAGCAAAAGATTTAAAGCCTCGGAAAACCTATACAGGGTCAGTGTGAGTTGAGACCGACTCTACCATGCTTAACAACATGGGGTATCAGAATCACTATCCTGTTTCTCCCCTCCTAGTTCCCAAGATCCGAATAGTAAGACCAATGAGGGTGATGGAAGTTTGTACTCTAGTTTACTGGGGAAGGGGACTCACAGTCAGGGATGAACAGATTGCCTGTGTTTTTACCATAAAATCAGATTGAAATCAATGTCAGTTACTCTTCTTTAATAAATGTTTTGTTAAATGCCATCAAGTTGACTTCAACTCATAGCAACTCTGTACAGTTTCCATGAAGCAGCTGGTGGGTTTGAACAGCTGACTTTGTGGTTCACATTCCAGTGCTTATTCTACAGCACCAAAAAAATAACAAGACCTAAATATGTAGGCCTGGTGTAGCTCTGTGGGCTAATGCACTGGATTGCAAAGTCGGTTTGAACCACAAGGTTGGTGGTTCAGGCTCAACAGCTACTCCTTGGAACCCTACACAGGGTCACTATGGGTTGGAACTGACTTAACAACAAATATGTATCATTGTTGCATGATGTCAGTTCTGATAAATCTTACATTTTTCACAGCATGCAAATCAAAGGCATTGTCATGTGGGAATTCAGTGTGTGGACCCTGGGTTTGAATCTTGACTCTACTATAACTGAATCACTGCAAATATGTACCCGAGAGCTTTGGTTTAATGACACCTTGTAGTTGGTGCTCTGCACAATACCTCTTCTCATTCCTTTGTGAAGCAAGATCACAATTTATGCTGTGAAATAATGGGTGGGAGAGACTTTCTGCTCCCCAGGGAGCTTTCCACTTAGCAAATGAAATAGATGTTGCACAAGAATAACAATTTTAAAAATCAGAAGAAATGCCTATTATTCTTTATTCACTGAAGATATTCATGATCTACAGCTTGTATATGATGCATCATTTTAAGTGTCACTCTTTTTTAAGAAGTGCTGCTGTAAGTTTTGAGTCCTGGTATCATGCTGCAGTATAATGCACTAGACTTCTGTAAGGTCAGTTTGAATCGCAAGGCTGGTGGTTCAAACCCATCATTTGCTCTTCAGGAACCTTAAACAGGGTTGTTAGGAGTATCAACTTGATGGCACTTAACAACAAACCACAACTCTTTAAGTTTTAAAGTAAATCTTTAGAATATGTAAATCAACATGTTAATGAAAGTAAGCCTGAATTTTGACACACTTTCTTAATATCCCTACTATAAAGTTTTGAACTGGACTGCAAGCCGCAAGGTTGGCAATTTAAGCCCAATAACTGGTCTGCAGAGGAAAGGTGAGGCTTTCTGCTCCTCCAAGATTCACATCCTCAGAAATTCTTTTGCAGGGTCTCTATGTGTCAGTACTGACTCGATGGCACTTAATAATAACAACACAGTTCTGAAAGACCCTTTCAAGAAGATTCTGTTTACTTGTTTGTGTTTTAGATTTAAACCAATTAATAAGAATTCCTTTAGCTGCTACAGAATAGCCCATTCTCTATTTTATTATATTGATTTCTGTAATGATGGAATAAATTCTCTTATCATTTAAGATTCACAGATACTGCTGCTTATATGAAGCCTGACATCCCTACTAGAGGCTGGCAACATTTCTCCAATGATCCCACACCATCCCACTACGTTGTTTAGTAAAGAATTATTTCCCATTAATGATATACCATGCTTGCTGAAATCGAAGAGGACTTGAAACATTCACTTATGAAGATCAAAGAACACAGCCTTTGGTATGGATTACATCTCAATGTCAAGAAAACAAAAATCCTCACCACTGGACCAATAAACAACATTCTTATCAATGGAGAAAAGATTGAAGTTGTCAAGGACTTCATTCTTCTTGGATCAACTATCAACACTCCAGGAAGCAGCAGTCAAGAGATCAGACGACATATTGCATTGGGCAAATCTGCTGCACAGGAACTTTTGAAAATATTGAAGAGCAGAGATGTCAGCTTGAGGACTAAGGTGCTCCTGACCAAAGCCATGGTATTTTCAATAACCTCATATGGATGCAAAAGCTGGACAGTGAATAAGGAAGATCATAGAAGAATTGATGCCTTTGAGTTGTGGTGTTGGAGGAGAATACTGAAAGTGCCATGGACTGCCAAAAGAACCAATAAATCTGTTTTGGAAGAAGTGCAGCCAGAGTGCTCCTTGGAGGCTAGGATGGCTAAGCTTCGTCTCTCATACTTTGGACATATTGTCTGGAGGGAACATTCGCTGGAGAAGGATGTCATGCTGGGTAAGGTGGAGGGTCAGAGAAAAAGAGGAAGACCCCTAGCAAGATGGATTGGCCAGGTGGCATCATTGATGGCGTCAAGTGTGGCAGCGGTAGTGAGGTTGGCCCATGATCGGACATTGTTTCATTCTGCTGTGCACGGGGTCGCTATGAGTCGGTTCCGACTCGATGGCCCCTGACAACAACAACAGCAATGATATACCAGGGGACGTTGAAAAGTTTGTGGAAAGTGGAATAGAAAAATAATGGAGGTCATGACTACAGGAAAGGTTCTGAAACCTGAGCTGTCAAGACATGTGACCTCACTGAGGGCAAGACAGTAGTTTAAGGAGGATTTCCAGCTGTTTGACAGAAGCAGGTGATGACAAGATCTTGTGCAGCCAGCATGGGGGATGTGATGAGGGCCTTGGGCCAGAACTCCACCAATGGCAAGGTGCTCAAGGTCCTTGGGAATCTCAAGAGTGACAAGATGAACATGAAGGTGAAAGATTTTGAGCACTTCCTGCCCATGCGTCAGACTGTGGCCAAGAACAAGGACCAGGGCACCTATGAGGACAGTGTTGAAAGTTTTTGGGTATTTGACAAGGAAGGGAACGGCACTGTCTTGGGTGCTGAAATTCAGCATGCCCTGTCACTCTAGGTGCACAAGGACAGCAATGGTTGTATTAACTATGAAGGGCTAGTCTATGTGATGCAGAGTGGCTGAGGGCAGACTTTCCTATGTCCCCAGAGCCCGGTGTGGGACTGTATCTACTCTGAAGTCTTCCTTGGCTGTCCCAGCGCCTTTCACATCTTGCCTCTCTTGAACAATGCTTACAAGCAGCATTCACCAAATAAACTTGCCCTCTGTCCCCAGAAAAGAAAGGAAAAAAGAAGGTAATGGAATATCTTTCATGTGTATCTTACCAATAGACTGTTAATTGCTCAGGAGGAACAAAACTTCCTTATTTTTGTATAAATTCCTTTTTATATTCACAATAGCAAGTGGAGTGTCTGGTACAGAGTAGAACTTAAAATATTTGAATAATTATGGAAGAATAAATGCAATAAAAACAAATGTATTGAGGTTTTATTTTTTTAACTTAGAAATTAGACTGATTTGAAATACATTAGAAATGTTTCTAATTTAGAGAAAAAACAAAGAAGAGGCACTAGGGAACACAGGAGGAAGTTCTAGTGCAACTCTAGGGTTGAAAGAGATCACAAATAAGGATGTTAGACACCTGGTTACATTTGAATTTTTAAAATTTATTTTCAGATTTATTTAAGTAAAACATACACCAAATTCAACTGTTTTCATTTACAACTCAGTGACGCTGGTAACATATTTCAAGTTGTGTAACCATCCTCAGACTTCCTTTCTGAAACTTCCCACCCTAATTAACATAAACTCAGTGCCCCTTAAGTTTCCTATCTAAACTTTCAAGTTGCTTGTGTCACTTTAATTCAACATAGTTCTTAAAAGAACACAAAATTTAAGGCAGATGTTTTTACTAGTTTAAATGGACTTTAAGATTTCAGGGGATATTTCTGCTTTAAGGTTTAAAAGCAATTCCAGGGCAATAGTTTTGGGGCTCCATCTAGGCACCATGGCTATAGAAAATGTGGAGTTGATGAGCCTTTGAGGTACTGTTCTGCATTTCCCTCTTTTTGAACAGGAGTTTTCTATATAATCTTTGATCAAAATGTTCAGTAATGGTAGCTGGGAAAGTTGAATTTTGACAATTAGGACTTTTAAAATTTTATTTTAGTATCTCCCAAATATTGTATGGCATACGCTTTACCAAAAATGTATTGGTTGTCAGAAACACAATATGACTTGATATCCTGTATTTTATCTGGTAACACTATTCTAAATACTTTTTGAGTATGTAATTTTTATAAGTATTGTATCTCTGAAATGTAAATGAAAACTCTGAAAGTCCATTTTCTAAAAATGCATATGCATAAAGTTGGATTTAGAATTAGCCAGACATCTAAATCATAGACCAGTGTACTTTACAATCTCAAAAAACAATTCATATTTTTGATAAATGCAATAAAATCCAAGGGGTTAGGATTTTAACATTTCTGCTCATACGAAACACTTTCTCCCTTCTGAGAATGACTTCCAGCTGATTATGGGCTTTCCATGAGCAGGGAATTTTTGTGTTATTTTCAGAAAATAGAAGTCATGATACTGACCCTCTGGAAGACGTCCTCTGATGAAATGAGTTGGTAGTTGGTTGTTTGGTAATTTCAGAATGGACATAATCCTTTCCTGCTAAGCAACCAGAGAAATTCTTCAACGATTCTGAGATAATTACACTTTTTAAAAGATGTTTTACAGTTTTAAATGTTCATCCAATCATTAAGGAACATACACAATTCAATTTTGAAAACATATTTTTAAATTTATTGTAAACTGAATTTTAAATATATATATTTTTTAATTTAAGGTAGGAAAAGGAAGATGTAATTCACTCTGAAATATGCAGTTAAAAGTTTAAATAAATTGAAAGATGCTTCCCTTTGCTTTGGTAAGGTGGCAATTATTTACAACCTATAAGAGCAGGTTTGGTGTAGTGGAGGGATCAGAATCAGTGTTAGATTTGTTGGGTGACTCAGTACAAGGTGAGGAACTACAGAGACTTGGTGTGGTGGTGGTGGTGGTTATGTGCCTTGGAGTCGATCCCGACTCATAGTGACCCTATACAGGGTTTCCGAGGCTGTAAATCTTTACAGGAGCAGAAAGCCTCATCTTTCTCCCTCGGAACAGCTGGTAGTTTTGAACTGCTGACCTTGTGGTTTACAGCCTGATTTGTAACCACTATACTACCAAAGCTCCTTCCAGAGAGTTGGTGTAGATACCTCTTATTTAGGCCACCTGTGCTTCATTATAATTCTCGTCTCATGACAAGTTTCCTTTGCAGTCAGAAATCAAATTACGACTTCGTTACATTCAAATTTTGATAGCTAGTTTATTGAAATAAAATTTTACCATCATAAGGATATTGAAACCTTATTTTTTAAAATCTACATGCTAGTGTAATAAAACATTTAGTATTATTCAATTAGCCAGGTTTTCTTCATGTCATTTGATTTCTTTGAGGCTAAGGAATTTTTCCCATCATCCCTTATAACTCCGACTGAATAAGTCTTAAGGCTTTCTTCATGTTTTCTATCACTGAAATAGAGTAAATTGTATAAATACATTACTAGTAAAAAAAAATTTTCAAGCATTATAATCTATTTATCCCCCGGAATCAGAAATCCATCCTTGTAAATTAATAGCTAGAAAACATAATATTGAAGACTACAAGGATAAACATACATATGCAAATTTAGGGATTAGACAACTCAGAGATGGTTGGTCAACTTTTTTCATGTGAAATCATTTTTTTCAGAGGAATTTAGAGAAAATATGATTTCTGTTATTTTTAACTGATCATTATGGATTAGTATCATTAGATGTGACTGTCGATAATAAATGTAAAAAATAAGGTCCCAAGTAAGACTGCATCTCCTTTCTTACAGACAGTATAAAAAGACAAAAAAAAAAAAAAAATTTATATCAACTTGAAAATATTACAGGTGATTTTTGATAATTGGACTTGCTTTTTCAACGTTGTGTACTTCTAACATGTACTACAGTGAAGCTTGTGAGAGTCAGAATTGTATGGAACTGCCTCATTTTTCTGGGTTTTGTAGCTTTTCCATCTTTGACAGTGTATGGTCTTACCACTTTGCTATTGTTCTCTGTAAGAGGAAATTATTTGAGTTTTCCTTCTCTGATTGGTTTTGGCCTTGCATAAGTTCTGACTTTTGCAAGTTTTGTTTCATATTCTTTTTAGTTGTCTCAAAATTTAGTAATCCTAAGAATCACTAGGCATCTCTGCTAAAATACAGATTTCAAGGTGCCCCCGAAATACTGATTCCATGTGTTAGGTAGGAGGCAGTAATTTACATTTTAAAGGCTTGTACTACACGCAGCCCCAGTGATTCTGACTGTGTCTTGCTCTTTGAGCAGCATGGTTGTCAGGCACTATTGACCCTTGTAGTAGCACTATTACTGTTGAAGATAATTTGTGAATACTTATATACTGGTAAATCCTGAGGTTCATATGTATACAATCTATTAGAGTATCTTCCAGTTATATCAGCTCTCACTATTAAGGAGGGATATGCCAAAAAAAAAAAACAAACAAAAACAAAAACAAAAAAAATGCTAAAAAACAAAAAACACACAACGCATTGAATTATTATCTAAAATGCCACTGCAATTATTCTTGCCCCTGCCTCTAAAACAAATATTAATAAAATTTAAAAGCAAAATCAGTTTTCATATATGTGAATTCATAATGCGTAACACTTTCTCTCTGAATTCATACTTATTATATCTGAGTTCTCTGGAAATTCAGTTTGGAGAAGTATACTGAAAGGAGTCCTGGTGTGGTGCTGTGCATTAATGCACCAGACTTCAAGGTCCTTTGAACTGCAAGGTTGGAGGGTCAAGTTCACCAGCTGCTCCTCGGAAAACCTATACAGAGTTGCTATGGGTCAGAACCGACTTGACGGCACTTAACAACAACAACAACACTGAAAGGGCATTGTGATAGTAATTTAATACCACAAGTTAATTTCTGGTGGAGGTTGGGTGCCAATGATTTGATTCCAAATCATAGTGGCCCTGTATAGAGTTTCCAAGGCTATAAATCTTTACAGGAGCAGAAAGATGAAAGCCTCATCTTTCTCCCGTGTAGCAACTGGTAGATTCGAACCACTGACCTTGTCGTTAGCAGTCCATTTCATAATCCACTATGCTACCAGGGCTCTTTAAAATTGTAAAATTCTAGATATAATGACTCTATAGAGTTGTCTAAAAATAATAAAAGTTATCTAAAATGTGTTGTGTTAATAATAGAAGTTGTCTAAAAGTGTGTTGAGTTAATAATTACTTTTCCTTAAAAGTAATAATATTTAAACTAGTATTTTTTAAAATGAGAACACTAAGCATTCTACTAAATTTTATAAAACTGGCTAAATGAGATGATATACACACCCACAAACATGATCCTAGGTACATATTGCCCATCAGGAGATAAATTCTTATCGCTGGTCTCATGCTGTCAGGAGAAAGAAAAAGAAATATTATTGGATTAGATTGCTTTTGATAGTTAATTTCTAAAATATTTTAACGTAAATTTTTAACAAATTGTATTTTTCCCTTTTATAGTTTATAGATACAACATTCGATTCAATACCTACTAAGACATAGTGCTTTGTGTTTTAAAAATAGAAGAAAAAGAAAAAAAGTCCCTTGAAGTCTGATATTAAGAAAGCATTGCAAAGGCAGGTACTATGAGGTTCAGCATAATAAAATGATTCTGAGCCATTTCTTGTATTTCTTCATCTTGGGCACATACTTTTTTCAGTGCTGTGGAAGGAAACACAATGCCAGTTAGTTTCAATGATCAAGATATATTTAATATTTCATTCCCAAACCATACCCACTGCCATCAATTTGATTCTGGCTCTGAAGGACCAGATAGAGCAGAGTAGAACCACAGAGTAGAGTAGTGCTTTTAAGGCTGTAAGTTTGTACCAGAGCAGATTGCCACATATTTCTCCCATAAAAGATGGCGGATTCAAATCCCCGATCTTTCTGTCAGCAGCCCAGGGCGTATCCACTGTGCCTCCAGGGCTCCTCTTAACATGACATAACAAAATAAACTTTTTTTTTTTTATATTTGTCTGCATTTATAATTGAACATTAATAATTTATTGGCCAATTACCAGTTTGTCCTTCATTGCTCTCCAATGAGGGGCAGAGTCTGTCCATGGAGTATCCATGGGACACCAAAGAATAATCTCATTGATGAATCAACTAGATTTATAAATTTACATGCATCATTGGCTAAGAAATTGCTTAAAACAATTTTATCTTTCATCAGGTTTTCCTATCCTTTTTTTTGGAAGGGTATTAAATCCTAAAAGACAACATAATATATTTAGAGATTGCTAACAATCACTGTACTCTTTAAGTACCTTACAGTGGTACTCTGGTAGTTTCTTTTTAACAAAATGTTTCAGAATTTGCTACATTTTTCTTGATGGTTGTCATAAGGTCATTTTCTCCTTCATGTAAGAAATAAACTAAGATTTTAGGAGCTAAAATTACCTTGACTATACTGACAATTCTCCAAGTGATGAATAACCATCAGTGGTGTGTTACTAAACAAAGAAAATATGGAGTTAAGTTATGAGATTAAATCTGAGTCAAAATATACAATGGCATTAGATGTAAAGCTTTAATACTTCCAGCTAGACTTAAAATAAGAATTCAGATTTACAAATCATAAGCAATGTAGTCTTTAGAAACAGGCTTATTACATTAGTGCACATGTTAGAAATTCTCAGATGATTGAATCAGATTCTCTGGAGGTGAAGTCTAGGAAACTGTATCTTAAGAAGCTTACTGGGAAATTCTTATGTACAAAGTATATTATATTGCAATTGTATAAATAAACATCAATGTTGCTTCCAGAGGTAAAGGGATATTAAGAACAAGATGTTGATTTCTACTGAACAGATTTCAGATAACTCAAAGTTTTTTTGTTTTTTTTTTTAAGGTTTTATAAAACTTATTGATGATAATCTTACATACCAGGAATAGAGTACTCAAGGGCCATCAAGGGAAAACAGCCATGTGAGCGGTATATGGGACCCTATCCAGAGAAGCAGTGATACCAGAGATGGAGGCAGAGGGATGACTTGGAGAGATAGAGCAGCTGAGGACTCTAGACTCATGGAAAGAGAAAGGCTGTGTGCTGGCAGCCAGGCAGTAGGCTTGCAGAATGTGCCCTTTGGTTGTTTAAATTATTATATATACCTGAGTGTTTTTGTGTAAATTAAAAAAAACAAAACCCTAAAACAAAACAGAGAGGATAGAACCAAACATTTTTGAATGGTGATACATGGAGGGGATTGAAATAATTGCAATGAGACTAAATATGATAGGATGAATATAAACTAAATGTTCTCTCATTTAAACTATCAGTCAATTCACAATAAAAATGTAAAAAAATATTGATAATATCTGTCTATTTTTATATCCTTTAATTCAACCCACAATATGCAAAGAAACTGTGAATTTTCTCTTTATGTTTTTCAATGCCATTTTGATTTTAGCTCTTAAAAAAATAAAGAAAGTTGAGTCCTGCTATGGTACTGTAGGGTAAGTAATCAGTTACAAGGTCGGTTTGAACCACAAAGTCAGTAGTTCAAGCTCACCAGGCACTCTTCAGAAACCCTATACAGGGTTGCTATGGATAGGAACCCACTCGACGACACTTAACAACAACATCATCAATTGAAAAAAGAAGTTTATGAACTTTCTTGCTCGTTAGATGATGACAAAAAATTCCAATGTTAATTGCAGTAAAGGATAAGATAATTATGAATTGGATATATAAAATGCTTTTAAAATGTTATTTGAATCCTTACAGGATGCTGTGCATCAAAAGAGGTAGACACTTGCTACCGCAAGGTAAATCTGCTGCACAAGACTTTTTTAAAGTGTTGAAAAGCAAAGAAGTCACTTTGAGGACTAAGGTGCACCCGACCCAAGCCATGGTATTTTCAATAACCTCATATGCATGCAAAAGTTGGACAGTAAATAAGGAAGACCATAGAAGAATTGATGCTTTTGAGTTATGGAGTTGGAGGCGAAGTCCATGGGCTGCCAAATGAACCAATAGATCTGTTTTGGAAGAAGTGCAGCCAGAGTGCCCCTTGGAGGCCAGGATGGCCAAACTTTGTCTCTCATCCTTTGGACATATTGTCAAGATGGACCAGTCACTGGAGAAAGATATCATGTTTGGTAAGGTCAGAGAAAAAGAGGAAGACCCTCAGCTAGATGGATTGGCAACATGGCAGCATCAATGAGCTCAAGCATAGCAACTATTGTGAGGTTGGCCCAGGACCAGGCAATATTTTGTTCTGCTGTGCATAGAGTCACTATGAATTGGTACCAACTCAATGGCACCTAACCACAACAACAGCTGCTTCGTACTGTCAGACAGTTCAGGCTCACAGTTTCCCTGTATAGGGTTTGCAAGGTTATAAATCTTTATGGGAGCAGAAAGTCTCATCTTTCTCCTGAAGAGCAGCTAGTGTATTCAATCTGTTGACCTTGTGGTTAGCAGCCCAAAGCGTAACCCACTACACTATCAGGGCTCCTATTGCAGATTTGTTGTTGTTAAGTGCCGTTGAGTCTATTCTGACCTATAGCAACCCTGTCTGTATAGGGTTTCCGAGGAGCAGCTCATGAACTTGAACAGCCTACCTTAATACTTAATAATTATTAATATGTAATACTTAAGTATTAATACTTAATAATTATAAATTAGGTATAAGAACAACAGAGCTAATCATGTAAAGTTTGATACCCTTGTTGTGTTGTTGTTAAGTGCTGTTGAGTCGGTTTGACTCATAGTAATCCTGTACAAGGTTTCCAAGTAGTGACTGGTGGGTTTGAACTGCCTGCCTTGTGGTTAGCAGTCCAGTGCTTATGCTATAGTGCCACAACAGGACTCCTATGTGGTATCAAATATTTGTCTGTCTCAAAAGAGTGTTAAATAACAAATTTAAATTAGGAATAATTTAAATTTGACCTCAAAACCTGAAATATAAGTAAACATTAAGTAAGGGTAAATCCTACAACTTCAAGATTTATGACAGAAAGCTATTTATGAAGGAAAGCTATCATTTGCCAATGCTTTAAGCTTATTGGTAAAAAAGCAGATTAGAAATACAAAGAATAAGGTATCATTCCCACTTTTTATTAACAGAACACGATTTCTGAGAACATTTATTGACTTTTCTGGAGGCAAATCTGTTTAGAACAAACAACTCCTAATCCTCAGCCTTGTTATCTTTCTACTCGATAACTTTTCCTCTGGTGAAGATTAATTAGATAGTAGCAGCTGCCTGGGACACAGAAGAGTTTAGGAGCATGAATCATTCCTATTTCCTAAAATGCTGCCATTTCTTCCCAGCATCTATGGAACACTGGGGAACAAGGCCAGCTATGGGGAAAGAGATTGATGTAACACTTTAAAAACAAACTTCAGCATCGGATTCTGTGCCATTAATCTTGAGATCATTTTAACAGTTCAGCTAAGAATAGACTATTCATGCATTCAAATCAAGAGACTATTCCATTTCAGAAAGTAAACAGAAGTATTTCTGGTAGAAATCAAAGTTGAGATGATCTAAATTACTGTTTTTCAGGAAAAAACCAGGAAGTAAATATTTCAGGCTTTGGAGGGCATCCAGTCTCTTGTTGCAAATACTGAATTTTGCCATAAAGGAGTAAAAGCAGCCACCAACAATCTGTAAACAGATGAGTATAGATGTGTTGTAACAAAACTTTATGAACACTGAAATATGAATTTTATATCATTCTCATGTGCCACAAATTTTTTTTCCCAAAAGTTAAAAGTATAAAATCATTCTTAGAGCACCAATCATAAGCGACCCTTAGTCTAAAGTTTCATGAAACAAACATCAGATTATGAAGAGCTTGAGTTTAGATTTAAAAAATAGTTGTTTTAGATTAGTAGCTGTACTCTGAGCTGTCTAAAACAAGAGTCACCCAGACCTGGTTACCTGTCAGTATCATTTGGTAAATTGTCATTTAAAATTTAGGTTGTTTTTTTTTTTCTTTTTTTAAACATTTTACTATGAATTGAGTGAAGGTTTGTACAGCAGACCATCAGTTTTACATCCAACAAATCATGCACTTCATTTTATCCCCTCCATGCAACATCACTTATTCCACTTCCACTTTGTAGATTGTCTTTTCATTAACCTGCTTGAGATTTGTCTTTGGGTAAATGCTGTTCTTTTGATCTATCTAGAATGGTTGATCAGTATATAGTGTGTTTGCCTCACTAGTGTTGTTGTTCTCCCTAAGTTGTTGTTGTCATGTGCCCTTTCAGAATAGATCGTAATGGTAGCAGGCACCATGTTGTTCTTGTGACCTCAGGGTCATGGATACTGATATTCACATGATCCATTGGAGTAAGTGTTTCCAAGGGTCTTCAATTTTCATCACTTTCTTTCCTCCAGACAGGGAGAGACCAATAATAGTTGCACATTAGATGATCACTCATGAACTTTCAAGATCCTTGTCAATACTCACCAAAGTAGAATGTAGAACATTGTCCTTGTGGACTATGCCAATGGGCCATGGTGTCCCCTGAGACTATGATCCCGAGCCCAAGCCTCAGAAAATCATTCCCTCAATGTGTTGGGTACTGTGTAAAAAGTTTTCATAACTTTATTCTCAATATGCTACACCATACCCATGAATATGTTTGCAGCAAAGGTAAATACCATGTACAAATATCCTCTGTTAAACCTTTATATATTTGTGGGTATGCTTCCATTCTCCCTCCCAAACCTGCTCAGCCTCTGTGTCTATCCATGCATCTACCTGTGTTGTTGTTGTTAAGTGCCATAGTCAGTTCCAACCCATAGTGACCCTGTATAGGGTATCCGAGGAGCACTTTAACTTAGAAAAGTAGGTAAACATATATATAATGTTTGTTGTTTAAGTGCCATCAAGTTGGTTCCTACTAGAGCGACCCTGTATAGGGTTCCTGAGGAGCAGCTGGTGGATTTGAACTGCCGACCTTGTGGTCTGCACTCCAGTGCTGATCCTACAGTGTCACATGAGGACTTCTTTTGTACATAAGGTTGCTATGAGTTGGACCCAAGTGGATGGCACCTAACACCATAACAGCAGTGGTGATGTGAGATGGCAACTGCTTCCTTTACTCTCACTAAAACTGTTACGAAACCATTATTACTTCATCTAATAGGTAAAAATGGGGGAAGTTAATGTGGCTTTTTTCTTTTATTAATAAATTACCACCTTTATTCATATAACTAAGACAGACTAGAAAGAAAGGTCTGGTGATCTACTTCTGAAAATTAGCGAATGAGAAACCTTCCCAACAGATCATTGTCCGCATAGTGTTGAAAGGTGACTTCTCTACATTGGAAGGCCCTCCAAATACATGGTGAGCACAACAGTGGACTCAAGCATCTTGAAGGTGCTGCAAGGCTGGGCAGCATCTTGGTTCATACGGTTGCCGTGAATCAGAGCTGACTCATGTCCGCTAACAGCAACAACAATGCCAACTTAGTCCAAAGAACATATAATAACGGAACAAATAGTGTGGCATTCTCTCAAAAACGAACACACCAATTTTTCATTGCTCCATAAAAATGTGTATATATATGCTTTATCAAAACTAATTGGGAAGAATTTTACCTTTTTTGAGCATGAAAGAGACCTTCTTCATTTGTTTGTATCCAGGTGATATCATCTCCCCATCCTGAAATACACAAGAATAATCAATGCATTAATCCAGAAGGGCTTCAAAACAGTCATCTGATAAGCAGATATTTATCTACAGATATTGAACAAAGCCACCGAGCATTCAATTGGCATATGATGTTCAAACCAAACTTGTTGCTTTCTAGTGGATTATAATTCATGGCAACCCAAGTGTTTCAGAGTAGAACTTTGCTCCAGGGGATATTCAATGGCTATTGTTATTGCTGTTGTTAAATGCCTTGTTGAGTTGACTCTAATTCAGAGCCACCTTGTATGGAATTTCTGCTGAACCCACTGGTGGGTTTGAACTTTTGACCTTGCAGTTCAAATTGACCTTGAGGCCCAGTGCTTATCCTACATTGCCATACCAGGACTTATTAAATGCCTTGTTGAGTTGACTCTAATTCAGAGCCACCTTGTATGGAATTTCTGCTGAACCCACTGGTGGGTTTGAACTTCTGACCTTGCGGCCCAGTGCTTATCCTACATTGCCATACCAGGACTTATTCAATGGCTGTTGTTGTTGTTGCTATTTAGTGCCGTCAAGTATGTTCCGACTCATAGAGACCCTGTACAGTGTTTTCAAGGAGCAACTGGTGGATTTGAACTGCCGACCTTGTGGTTCACAGTCCAGTGCTGATCCACAGGGCCACACTAGAAGTCCAATGACTGTAGTCTTAAAAAAATAGTTGTTTTTTTCTGTTGTGCAGGTGAATGGATGTGAACCGCCAACCTTTTGGTAGTGGTGGTGATGGTGATTATGCGCCATAGAGTTGGTTCTGATTCTTAGCAACCCTGTGTAGCATTTCCGAGGCTGTAAATCTTTACAGGAGCAGAAAACCTCACCTTTCTCCTGTAGAGTGGTGGTAGCTTTGAACTACTGACCTAGTAGTTAGCAGCCTAACTCAAAACCCACCATGCTACTAGGACTCCTCTTTTGGTAGTTGTTATTGTTAAGTGCCATCAAGTCAGTTCCGACCCATAGCAACCCTGTATAGGGTTTCCAAGGAGCAGATGGTGAGCTTAAACTGCTGACCTTGTGGTTTAAACGGACTCAAATGCAAACTGTTTGTACGTCCCAGAGACCTTTTGACATATGATGTAAAGGGTTAAGTATAACTGGGTATGAAGAGAGAATGTCATTTCCAACTGCTTTACTGAGGTATTGAATGGTGTTTCACACTTCAAGGCCCACAGCTTTGAACATAGAAAGTGTGCAATAAATGCTGTTGTGATTAAAGGTGATCAAAAGGACATTTCTGGAATGTACAAAAGCTCTGGTCTTTGGTATGGCCATAATAACAGCTAGTCTTTGCATGCTATGTAAAACTATCAGAAATACTTTGGATTGCACTCCACAGTTCTCTTGCTTCTTGAGTGCCAGAAGATGGTGACCATTGTTGTTGTTAATTCTGACTCAGAGCAACCCTGTATAGGGTTTCTGAGGAGCAGCTGGTGAGTTTGAAGCCCCGACCTTGTGGTTCAAACCAACTGCAGTCTGGCCATTATCCTGCAGCACCACACCAGGACTCCAAGTGAGTACATAAATCATGGATGAAAGGAATTCCTAATTTTGCTTTGTGGGAAAATTTCTGGTATGGGAATTTCATAACTGAGAAACCCTGCGAAGACAGTTATTTTGGAAGTATACAGAACAATGGAGGAACATTAAAAAGAAAACAATGAAAAGAAAGAGAACCCACTAGTCTTTAAAAATGCGGCACAATTAGTTGGGAGTGTGTATTAAAGTTTGAAATATAAGCTCATTAACAAGAAAACAAAAATCCTCACCATTGGACCAATAAACAACATTCTTATCAATGGAGAAAAGATTGAGGTTGTCAAGGACTTCATTCTTCTTGGATCAACTATCAACACTCGTGGAAGCAGCAGTCAAGAGATCAGACGACGTATTGCATTGGGCAAATCTGCTGCACAGGAACTTTTTAAAGTATTGAAGAGCAGAGATGTCAGCTTGAGGACTAAGATGCGCCTGATCCAAGCCATGATATTTTCAATAACCTCATATGGATGCGAAACCTGGACAGTGAATAAGGAAGATCGTAGAAGAATTGATGCCTTTGAGTTGTGGTGTTGGAGGAGAATATTGAAAGTGCCATGGACTGCCAAAAGAACCAATAGATCTGTTTTGGAAGAAGTGCAACCAGAGTGCTACTTGGAGGCCAGGATAGCTAAGCGTCGTCTCTCATACTTTGGACATATTGTCAGGAGGAAATAGTCGCTGGAGAAGGATGTCATGCTGGGTAAGGTGGAGGGTCAGAGAAAAAGAGGAAGACCCCTAACGAGATGGATTGGCCAGGTGGCATCATTGATGGACTCAAGTGTAGCAGGGGTAGTGAGGTTGGCCCAGGATTGGACATTGTTTCGTTCTGCTGTGCATGGGGTCACTATGAGTCGGTTCCAACTTGATGGCACCTGACGACAACAACAAGGAGAAGAATGCACAGAACACCGAGATATACTGCAGACGACAGTATTTTAGGAAACGGTTCATATTTATTGATAAAAATGATTGAATCGATAGTGTTGTATGTATCTATCAACTATTGTCAGACTGCTGTGTGGCTTTCCTATTGTGGCTAAATAATGATCAGAAATTCTGAAGCAGAATTATAAAGCAAGATAAACATGTTGTTGTTGTCAAGTGCTGTCGAGTCGATTCTGACCCATAGTGACCCTATATAGGGTTTCCAAGGAGCATCTGGTGAGCTTGAACCGCCGACCTTGAATTCAAATGGCTTTCCAGTCTGGCGCATTAACCCACAGCGCCACACCAGGACTCTAAGATAAACATAACTGCATGAATTTTGCTTGTTGTTTCGTTTTTGGTTTATTTGTTGGTTTGGTTTTTGGTAGTAGTTTTATTGAAACATAGTTCATATATCATCCAATTTACCCATAAAAGTATACAATTCAATTGTTTTAGGTTATTCATTGAGTTGTAAAGCCATCATCACAATCTATTTTAGAACATTTTCATTGCCAACCTCATTCAGAATCCTCATGCCATATACCACTCTCTCTCAACCCCACATTTTCCCCAGCCCTAAGCAACTGGTGTGGTACTGTGGGTTAATGCGCTGGACTGCAATGTCAGTTTGAACTGCAAAGTCAGCAGGTCAAGCTCACCAGCTACTCCTTGGAAACCCTATACAGGGTCAATTTGGGTTGGAACCAACTTGACAGCACTTGACAACAACAACAACAAAAAGCAACCTCTAATCTCTATAGATTTGCTATTCTGTACATACAATACAAATGGGATTATGCTAAATATGATCTTTTGTGACACATTTCTTTTACTTAACATATTGTTTTCAAGTTTCAGCCATGTTGTAACATGTATCAGTACTTCATTCCTTTTATCGCTGATAATATTCCATTGTATGGATTGATCACATTTTATTTATCCATTCATCAGTTGATGGGCATTTAAATTGTTTCCACTTTTTGGCTATTATGAATGATGCTGATGTTAATATTGATGTTTCGGTTTTGTGTGGATATGCATTTTTATTTCTCTTAAGTATATATTGAAGACTAGACTTGCTGGGTGGATGATAACGCTACCTTTAACTTTGTGAGAAACTGCCAGTTTGTTTCTCAATGTGGATGCATTATTTAACATTCTCAACAGTATTGTTTTACTTTGTTTTTACCTGATTTTAGAATCTTAGCATTAGAGAATATTTTATTTTGTTTAACATTACAACTTAGCAGAAATTGCCTTCCTAGCCCTAAAAATCCTGAAGAATGATTTTCCAATTTTTCATGAACGTATAAAGTATCTTCACACCACATTTTGTGTTAGTAAGAGTTATTCTAGGAAAGGATGAGATTGAGACTCTCCTTAATTTTCCTTTTTCTGTTTCAAATATCATTCAATGTCAGAGCTACAGCAATGGAAACCATTACAATTCTCTGCTCCTGTTCAATTTAATTCCACAAGCATTAAAGTAGCAGCTGCTTTATGTCTTACTGCACTAAGCACTGGGGATATAAAGGTAAAACAATACCTTTCCTGATTTCAAATAGCTATTTCATAGCCTTGAAGAGAAGTTTTACAATATTAAAATTACTTTTATGGGTTAATGCACACAAAATGTGTGCAATGTC
>NW_006408524.1:37897040-37898834 GCF_000296735.1 Chrysochloris asiatica | reverse complement strand
ACTGTCCAGCTTTTGCATGCATATGAAGTTATTGAAAATACCATAGTTTGGGTCAGGCACACCTTAGTCCTAAAGCTGATACTTTTGCTCATTAACACTTTAAAAAGGTCTTGTGCAGAAGATTTGACTAATGCAATATGTTGTTTGATTTCTTGACTGCTGCTCCCGTGAGTGTTGATAGTTGATCCAAGAAGAATGAAGTCCTTGACAACTTCAATCTTTTCTCTGTTGTTTCTTATCAACAGAGATTCTTATCAAGATTATCCGCTTGGAAATCCCAGAAATCAGTCATCATATTCTTTTGAGCTAATCTCGGGGCCTTGAATTTAGCAGATCCCACAAGAAGCCACTCTTTTGATTGGTTCCTTCTTTTGAATTTACTCCAAGGTCCACAGTTCAGTCCTATTAGCTGCTCACTGGGAAAAAAATATGTCAGTCTGCTTCCGCAAAGGTCTACAACTTGGGAAATCCTATGGGGGTAGTTTTACTCTGTCCTCTAGGGGTGCATGGTGGCTTCAAATGATAAGCACTGAACAGCAAGCCATAAGGTCAGTGGTTCAAGGCCACCAGCCACTTCACAGAAGAAAGATGAGGCTTTCGGTTTCTGTAAGATGTACAGCCTCAGATACTCTATACAGGACCACTATGACTCAGAACCAATTCTTCACCACTTAGCAATAATAGCAACATAAGGTCACAACGGGGCCCTGTTGGTGTAGTGGGTTATGTATTGGGCAGCTAACCACAGGTGATCAGTTCAAATCCACCAACTGCTCCTTGGAAGAAAGATGAGGCTTTCTGTACCTGAGACTTACAGCCTCAGAAATCCTATACAGAGTTGCTGTGAGTCAGAACCGGCCCAATGGTACATAGCCACCGCCATCACCATAGGGTTGCTATGAATCTGAATAGATTTGATGGCAGTGGTTTTAGTTTTTGTTTTCAGATTTAATGAGTGAAGATCATAACAAACCATGGACAGCGTTGTGGAAAATGAGTATACCAGAACACTTATATAGGTTGCTATGAAGCTTTTGAACAACAATATGCTGTGCACTTGTCTGAATGCTAGATTACCCTTCTGATTCAAAATTATGCTAAGCTTTTTTTGTTCACTGTATTTGGTTTTTCTTGAATTACCTATTATCTTTTGCCTTTTCCAGTTTTTCCCTTTTCTCCCTCTCATTCTGTCTTTGGTGTTACCTCCTCATCTGTAACCAATCCCTTCTCTTGTTGTTGTGTGCCATTAAGTTGGTTTCAACTCATAAATACATTGTATAAGGTTTCCTAGAGCAGCTGGGGGGTTTGAACTGCTCACTCCCTCTAATGTTTACCTTTAATATTTATTCATTCTGAGCCTTGTTCTTTCTATTGATGTCACTTGGCAATAGTTGGTAAGGGTGTAACCAAATAGAAATCAATCCTTACTAATGGGATTCCCAGCTAATATCAATTGTCTTCCTTATTAATATATTTTCACAATTTAAAATGCAGATTCATCAAGTTATTTAAAATATGCTAATAGAGTATATATTTCAACAAACTTATTCCAGTTTTATATAAATATTTGAAAATGACTACACAGAAAGTTGATGCCTTGTGATTTACTTACAAGCATATTGCTTAACTTGGTGCTGGAGGAACTTTGAAGGTAATGACCAATTTAGTCTTTGGCACATTAAGACAATTGAATAATATTGTTTGATAATTATTATGACTAAGTAGAAATATCTATGATAAATGATATCTAGGAAAATATTTCCATTTTAATTATTTATTTTGCAAAAATATATT
>NW_006408524.1:37886003-37895783 GCF_000296735.1 Chrysochloris asiatica | reverse complement strand
GGAATGACTGAATTTAAAGAAATAAGTCAACATGATTAGATTTTAAATTATACAATAGTCTTCATTTGCTTGTCCTGTTCATGAGACGATTTAAATAGTGGTTGAAAGCTTTGTAGTTATACCACTAATTTTGAATTAGCCATGAAAGGGCAAATGATTCTGTCCCCATTTCTGTTGCTTGGGAATGTAGGTAGGAATCAATTTTGAGCAATTTTTATGTGCAAGATATTTCTTTATGGAGAAAGATATCCATTTTTTCTTAAAGTAAAGCAGTAAGTACAAATAGAATGTTGTAATAAGCACATGGTGGTAGTGGTGGCATGCCATGGAGTCAGTTCTGACTGACAGCGACCCTGTATAGAGCTTCTGAGGCTGTAAATCTTCATGGGAACAGAAAGCCTCATCTTTTCTCCAAGGAACAGCTGGTAGTTTCAAACTGCTCACCTTGAGTTTAGCAGCCCAACTCGTAACCACTGCGCTACCAGAGCTCCTTTCTAAACATGTAGCCAATGATAAATCTAGATTAGAGAGTCTAAAACCACTGCAACTAGTTTCTGAAATCAATGTAGAAAGACCTTGGTTTGTTAACATCCTCAAGGGTTGATATAAAACATAATTTATAAAGTCACAAATTATTTTCTTGACTTAATAAAGAGAGGACAGGGAACCTGAGTGAATTGATGGGATCTTAAATTGCATTCAGGACATCATTATATAAATCAAGCATATATGTATAACAATCATACACATAACCATTTTTGTCCAGGATCCTGGTCTTCATGTTCTTGGCAACAAACCAATTATCTGCTATTTCTGGAAAAGATATGACAAATCTTTTTTACCTTTTGTCAGTTTTTTTGCCAATTTTGAAATAGTGCACAACAAAATATTCCAGTTAATTTTGTTTTCTTTTTTAGTAAACTATGGGAGAAACTAGGTGTTTAAAAACAATACAAATGACTGAGTTTGGAAAATAAAATTACAGTACCTCTTGAGAGTGTCTGAGGAGGTCTCTTTTCCTTTCTGATTGTAATGGCGAGGTTGGAAGAAACTGTGATGATTAAGAAACTAAGGACTAATTCTGAGTGTAGCATCATTTGTACTAAACAATTCCTCAGAAGATTCTAGATAATAAAAGGTAATTTTCAGAATTTACTAGGTTACTTCAGGCTATCATCAAAAGATGTTTGTTCAGATTTGGACAAGCTGCTGCTGGTGTGATTTGATACAATATAAACTCAGATCTTTGCATTCACTTTTTATTTAAAAACTGCACTCAACTCACTACTCACACTGGGAAAAGTCACACTGTAGGCATTTTGGAAATAGTACAAGGAAGTTGAAAGGAAACGGGATCAAGACTCACTGAAGCTTGACTGAACTGTTTACTGCACTATGGTGACACTCAAACAAGATCAGGTTAAATATCAAACCAAACTCATTTCCATCAGGTTGGTTCTGACTCATAGTAATCCTATACAGGGTTTCCAAAGCAGCGGAGTCCTGGTGTGGTGTTGGGAGTTAATGCACTGGACTGCAAAGTTGGTTTGAATCACAAGGTCGATGGTTCAAGCTCACCAGCCACTCCTTGGAACTAACTCAACAGCCCTTAACAACAACAAATCTTTACTGGATCAGAAAGCCCCATTTTTCACCTGCAAAATAGCTCGTGGGTTTGAACTGTCCACCTTGCAGTTAGCAGTCTGGGGCTTACCCTACAACACCATCAGGCCTCCTTCAAGATCATGTTGTTGAGTCAGTTCCCTGTATCGGGTTTCTGAGAATGGCTAGCAAGTTTGAACTGCCAACATTGTGATTAACAGTCCAGTGCTTATCTTACAGCACCACACGAGGGCTCCAAGATCATGTTGTTGTTGTGTGTTGTTGTGTCAGGCTGACTCATAGCAGTCCTTTCTAGGGTTTTTGCAAGTAGCTGGTGGGTTTGAACTGCCAACGTTGTGATTAGCAGTCCAGTGCTTATCCTACAGTGCCACACTAGGACTTAAGATCACATTAGCTCTGTTTAAATTATTTCTTTCAATAATGTGCAGTGAGTCCCCGGGTGGTATGAACAGTTAACAAATCTGCTAAACAAATAATTGGTGGTCCAAGTCTACTTAGAGGTACCTGGAAAGAAGAACCTAGTGATTTTATCACAAAACCCTGATATTATATGCAAAACTGTATACATCTAAGTGCATTTTCTTCAGGAAGACGGTTCATAACTGCCTTAAGATTCATACAAACATCTTGGATGTAAAGAAAAGTTAAGGAAACTTAATCTTGGAGGAAGGAGTTCCTTGATGGTACAGATAGTTAAGCACTAGACTACTAATAGGGAGCGCTGGTGGCACTGTAGGATAAGAACTGGATTGTTAACCACAAGGTTAGCAGTTCAAGGCCACCAACCGTCGCTCTGAGGGAGAAAAATGAGGCTTTCTGCTACTGTAAATCGTTACAGCCTCATAAACCTTTCCCAGCAGACACCACAACATTAACAGACTACTCATAGAAAGGTTAATGGTCCAAATCTGCCTAGCGTGGCTCAGAAGAGCTAGCAATCTGCTTCCAAAAAGCCTGTCTTGAGACCACCGTGGAACCGTTCTATTCTGCATATGTCGAGTTGCCATGATTGGAATGCATTCCATGGCAACAAACAACTTGGAGGGAGCATTACAAAGAGTTCCTTATGTCAGGAACAGAGTTTAGCAGGTGAAAGTAGAACCTCACCATTTCCACTGTTTGAAAGCTCTCTTTTAGAGTTCAGAAGGCACACACTTTTTCTTTTCAAATTTCAAGTGTTTATACAATATTGTCAAATACTGTTCTACTTTAAAATAAAACAACAAAATTTCTGGTTTTCTGTTTCACATTGTTAGATAAATGATAAAATAAGCATTAAATATACTCTATGGCAGGATAACTCAATGTTTGCATGCTTATTATTATTTTTAGATGATTAATGCATTTCCTGGTGAAAGAAAACACAGATTGCTGAGTGTGCTCTAGTACCAGGCATGTTGTTGTTAAAGTGCCGTCAAGTCAGTGCTGACTCATAGCGACATTGTATAGGGTTTCCAAGGAGCAGCTAGTGAGTTTGAACCACCAAAGTTGCAGTTCAAACTGACCTTGAGGTCTAGTGCTTATCCTATGGCACCACACTAGGACTCCAGTACTAGGCATGGTGGTGGTTATGTGCCGTGGAGTCGGTTCCGACTCATAGCGACCCTGTACAGGGTTTCCGCGGCTGTAAATCTTTACGGGAGCAGAAAGCCTCATCTTTCTCCCGTAGAACAGCTGGTAGTTTCGAACTGCTGACTTTGTGGTTCACAGACCGATTCATAACCACTACACTAGCAGAACTCCTTATAGAAAACAAATATAACATGATTCAGACTCTGGAGACTGTGTCTAAGATGAAGCTTTATGAACAATGTCCAGTTGCGTTTTCTGGCAATAGTATTTAGTTCTCAAAAGTAATTTTACATAACTCATATAAAAAATATAAGGAGTTTTAGTGGCACAGTGGTTAAAGTACTGGCTGTTAACTGACAGGTCAGCTGTTCAAAACCATCAAATGGACAAATGACAAAAGATGTGGTAGGCTGCTTCTGTAAAGATTATACACTTGGAAACCAACCCTATGGGCTGCTCCACCTGATCTTATGTGAGTGAAATCAGTTCAATGGCAGTGAAATACAAAAAAAAAAAAAAAAACCTCTCAAAAAAAGTCCAAAATTGAAAAGAAAATTGGAAAGAGCTAATGCTATTTGCATTATAATTGTTGGAATCAGTTTTGGTTAATGACAATTTATTAGAGTATCAGTAATCTATCTAGAAAAAATAACTATAGACCAACAAAGGAAATCCATTTCATTAAAAGAAGAAAAGCACAATTTCGCTTAACTTTCCCCACCCTTTACTGAAGGTCTAACTTTTCAATAATGAAAGTTAATCATTTAAATATAACTTACTCGCTGATTAAAAGTTGCTTGCTTACTTGAACTGGCCAGCGCTCTTGCTGGAGGTGTACTCTGGATGTTTCTGGTTAAAAATGGGTGTGGATTTACAGGCACAAATCTGACCTACAGCCCCACCTGAACAGAAACAAGAGCACACTCACCTGCCCATTTATAACAGGCTTGTTTGAAAAACTTCTTTCTAGTTCTCATGCTAAAAAAAACTCTTCTCTCTTGCTCTAAATTAAGATTGAGTGTCCTCATAAAATGAGGCCAAATACCGTCTGTGGACTTCTTTTTTTCTCCACCTTTTACCTTTCAAGGTAATTTAATGGTTGGCTGTAGTTCAACATCCCCCCCTTCCCCCCCGGAAAAAAAAAAAAAATACTGGAGAGAGAAAGAAAGAAACTGCTTTGAATGTAGGAACTGTGTGTACAGCATTGTTCTGATGAGAGCTCACTGAGGCTTGCAGGTTAGAAACAAAGCAAATAGAAAGTCCTAGGGTTACTCTGTCTACAGCAATATAATGAACAGATAAAGAGAACAGGTTCAGTTTATGTATTTTTTCCATAATATGAACGGAGACTAAACATCAAGTTAAGCAATTTATTTTTAATTTCTTTGAATCATTGAATTTAATTTTCTACAACATATAAATATACAAGGAATTTTAAAAAGTCCATGGAAAAATGTAATGAAAAGATAATTTAAAATTTTCATAAACTTTTTGAAGCCCCCTCCTATGATCTGAAGCCAAAGTATGTTGTTGTTATGTGCCGTGGAGTTGGTTCTGACTTATAGTGACCCTGTACAGTGTTTCCGAAGCTATAAATCTTTACAGGAGCAGAAAGCCTCATCTTTCTCTCGTGGAACAACTGGTAGTTTTGAACTGCTGACCTTGAGATTCGCAGCCCGATTCATAACCACTATGCTCCCAGAGGCCATAGTGTAAATCCTAATAAATAAATGGTAGAACTGAATGAAAGCAGGTGTCTCACAATGTTTCTGTTGATACCTATTTCTTATATGTTGCATGAGTGTTTGCTATTGATAATAAATTGCAGATAACTATCTGTAGGTGTAAAATCTATGTGGCATATATTTATATGTCTATTTGCTAATAATTCTCTGCATCCTACTTGCTATATTATCACAAAGAGGAAAAAACATGGATGGCAATGTTTTAGTGCATAGATAATGGTAGATCATTATTGCCACATGGAAGTATAGCTAGAGGGAGTGCACCTGTAGTCATCTTGTTTTCTTTTTGAAATTAATTTATTAATTTTGGGGAGGTTGGAGTAACGAGTTAGGGTTAGGACTATGGCTGGGCTTAGGCTAGACAGAAGCTAGGCCTAGGACTCAGTTTAATGTTAGGATTATAGTTGGGACTAGGGTTGGTGGTTGGAGTAGTGTTTGGGCTAGGGCTAGGAGTAAGGCTTGGTCCAGTTTAGGGTTACAGTTAGATTTATTTTCATTTATTTATTTGCTTGAAATCTACTTGATTTCCTCTTTGTTTGGAAGTACTATAACTACATTATTTACTCTTTTTACTTTATGTTTTCTTTGTTGTTGTTGTTGCAAACTATATCTCTGGTTCCCTATTTTCAGTCTTGTAAGTTTGTTTTACTTTAAATACTTCTGTATCTGGAGTCCTGGTGTGGTGCTATAGGCTAAGCACTGGACCACAGAGTCAGTTTGAACTGCAAGGTAGGCAGTTCAAACCCACCAGCCATTCCTTGGAAGCCCTACACTGGGTCACTATGAGTTGGGATTGACTCAACAACAACATATCTCCACTCTAGTCCTCTGTGGCTATGTCACTGACTCTGGGCCCAAGAATTCCCAGGTCTTGCCACACTGCTGGCCAACCAGGTCTCCACCCGGGTTCACAGGAGTCTATTGAACATTGTAGGGCTTAGCTCACAGCTTCATTGCTGTTTTTCTCTCACTTCCCCTTATCAGTGACAAATGTGGTCACCAATCAGAGTGCATGTATGTTCATGTATTCCCATTGAGTTTTAGTCTTGGAAGGGGGTTTGCTTTGAGGGGACCCGACCACTTGCCTTGATGTCTCCTGAACAAGCAACTTGCTTGTTCTTGTAGTAGTAAGTCGGGCTGCCTTTATTGTTTTGTATTTTTCCTGTTGGTCTTTCTTTCAAGAAGTATCTTCTGTTCTTCTAGCCACTCCACACTGGTCTGCTTGTCTTTTCAAGTGGAAATTTCCCACCTCAGTAGATTCTGGATGGGGTTCAGGATTCCACCTGTGGTCTTATGTCATGCATAGGCTCTGCAGGAAGCCTCCTTCACTGGGCACATTGTAGCCCATTTTAGGTATTCCAATCAGTTTTAGGCAGAAGATGAACTTACAAGCTTTCTATGGCTATATTTCTGGCCTCTTTAGTAATTTTTATAAGGCTAATCAGATTTTTACAAATTCTGTTTATCTGGAAATGTCCTAATTTTGCCATCATATTTGATGGATAGTTGTGTTGGATTTATGATTCTTGGGTGGCAGTTTTTTTGGTTTTTTTTTTTCAGAATTTTGTGTATGTCATCCCATTGTTTCCTTGTCTGCATGGTTTCTGCTGAAAAATCAGAGTTCAGTCTTGTCTTTGGTTTTGAGACGTTTGATTATAACATGTGTTGATGGTTTTCTTTTGGGGTCTATCCTGTTTTCCTGTTTTAGTTCGTTCAATTTCTTGAATGCTTATCTTGTTATCTTTCATGATGTTAGGGAAGTTATCTTCCAACAAAGAGTCTCTCTCTCTCTCTCTCTCTCTCTTTTTGTTTTTTTGTCTCTTCCTGTTCTGGAATTCCAATAACACATAAGTTATATCTTTTGATAGTATACCATACATCTTAGGCTTACTTCAGATTTTTAAAATTCTTTAAAATTCTTTTCTGATTGTTCTTCTCACAGATGAATATTAATATTTGTCATTAAACTAAATAATTTGGCTTCCAATTGATTCAATTCAACTTCTTTGCCTTTTCAGTCAATGTATTATCTATTTTTGAAGTATTAATCTGTGGCTAAGGAGCTTTGGTATCATAGTGGGGTATGTGTTAGGCTGCTAACTGAAAAGTAAACATTTCAAATCTACCAGCTACTCTTTAGAAGAAATATGAGCCTTAATGCTCCCTTAAAGATTTACAGTCTTGGAAACCCTATACAGGGTCACTATAAGTCACAACAGACTCCATGGCACATAACTACCACCACCACCAATCTTCTGGCTATCTAATTGCTCTTTTTGTATGGTTTCCAATTTTTCTTTCTTTTTTTTTGTCAAGTGGTTCTTGTAGTGTTTTCCTGAATTACTCTAAATTTTTGCCTTTGTTTTCATCTGCAGTTTTTTTTTTTAAATCATTTTCTCAATCCTTTGAAAGTTCCTAAATACCATTCTTTTAAATCCCTTATCAAGTATTTCCAATACCATTTTTGCTGTTATATTTTCTGATATTGTATTTTGGTCACTTGTTTGAGGTACTTTGTTTTGTTTCTTTGTGTAAGCTGAAATTTGTCCCCAAGACAAAGCAACAGCAAATTTATAAAAATCATTAATGAAAAAGTAGGGACAACCTTAGAGGTTCTGATACATAGTGTAAGTATGCTATTCTTGTTGTTGTTAATTGCTGTTGAGTTGGCTCCAGCCCTTATGGACCCTGTATAGAGTTTTCTAGGAGTGGCTGGTGAGTTTGAGCCACCGATCTTGTGGTTCAAACTGACTTTGCAATCCAATACATGAACCCACAGCACTCCAAGTATGCTGTTAAACATACTAAAAACACACAAAGAGCAGAAAAATTAGACACTTATATGCATCAAAAGAGTAAAAAGAGACCCCACAGACTGGTAAAAAAAATTTTTTTTGCAGTGACGTTTCAGACAAGGAACTAATCTCTAAAATTTATAGAAAACTACAACACCTCTACAAGAAAAAAGACAAATAGTCCAATTTCAAAATGTGAAGAGATGATTAAACAGATACTTCACCAAAGGAGACATTCAGACTGCCAACAAATGTGAAGAAATGCTCATGATCACTGGCCGTTAGAGAGATGCAAATCACAATGACAATGAGATGCTATTAACCCCCAGCATTAATTGCAAAGTTCAAAAACACAGAAAACAATAAATCCTGGAGAGGGTGTAGAGAGTATGGGACCCTCCTACACTGCTGGTGGGACTGTAAACACTGAGGGAAATGGGTGGCACTTTCTCAGAAGGTTGGACATAGAAATACCATTTAATCCAGCAATTTGTCTGCTTTGTATAGATCATCAAGAAATAAGAGCCGTAACAAGAGTAGATATATGCACACCTAAAGGAGCTCTGGTAGCGTAGTGGTTACGAATCGGGCTGCGAACCTTAAGGTCAGCGGTTCGAAACTACCAGCTGCTCCGCGGGAGAAAGATGAGGCTTTCTACTCCCGTAAGGATTTACACCCTCGGAAACCCTGTACAGGGTCGCTATGGGTCGGAACGGACTCGACGGCACTTAACAACAACAACAACATACTTTAAAGGAGCTCTGGTAGCGTAGTGGTTACGAATCGGGCTGCGAACC
Organism: Chrysochloris asiatica; assembly: GCF_000296735.1. Classification (NCBI taxonomy): domain Eukaryota; kingdom Metazoa; phylum Chordata; class Mammalia; order Afrosoricida; family Chrysochloridae; genus Chrysochloris; species Chrysochloris asiatica. The sequence continues at coordinate 37,887,251 of NW_006408524.1, read as the reverse complement.
TTAAGGTCAGCGGTTCGAAACTACCAGCTGCTCCGCGGGAGAAAGATGAGGCTTTCTACTCCCGTAAGGATTTACACCCTCGGAAACCCTGTACAGGGTCGCTATGGGTCGGAACGGACTCGACGGCACTTAACAACAACAACAACATGTTCACAATAACAAATAGATGGAGACAGCCTAGATGCCCATCAGCCGAGGAGTGGTTGAAAAAAACTTTTTACATACACACAATGGAATATTTGAAACACTGAAGAATAACAATGAATCTGCTAAATACTGCATAATGATATGGAGGAACCTGGAGGACATTGTGCTGAGGTAAATTAGTGGATTGCAAAGAGACAGGTATTATATGAGACCACTACTGTGAAAAGTCAAGAAAAAGTTTTCATGTGAGAAGAAACATTCTATGATGGTAACCTGGGGTAGGAGGAAAGGGAGAATTATTCACTGGGTAGAGTGTAGACATATTCTTACTTGGGTGACAGGGAAGGCCGTTAAAAAGAGGAGGAAGGAAAAGAGAAAACGAAAGCGGAAAAAAAAAAAAAAGATTTCTTTTTTTGTTTTTGTTATTTTTTTAAATAGCCAGGTGCACCTGACCCAAGTCAGGTTTCAATCACTTTATATGTATGTGAAAGCTACACAATGAATAAGGGAGACCAAAGAAAAATTGATGCCTTTGAATTATGGTTTCGGCAAAGAAAATTGAATACACAGTGGGCTGCCAGAAGAATAAATCTATCCTGGAAGAAGTACAGCCAGCATGCTCCTTACAAATGAGGATGGCAAGGCTTTATCTCAGGTACTTTGTATATTGTTATCAGGAAAGATCAGTCTCTGAATCAAGACACCATGCTTGATAAAGCACAGAGTAAGTGAAATAGAGGAAGCTCTTCAACAAGATGGATTGACATAGCGCTGCAACAAAGAGCTCAACAAAGCAACAATTGTATGGATGGCGCAGGACCTTGAAATGCTTCGTTTTGTTGTTCATAGGGTTGTTATGAGTCAGAACCAACTCGATGGCATTTAACAACAACAACAATACCAATAATCTGGCTGGGACATTTGTGTATGTATGTTTGTATAATTTTACACAAAGAGTTGTTGTTGTTATTAGGTGCCATTAAGTCGGCACCAACCCATAGTGACCCTATGCACAGCAGAACAAAACTCTGCTCAATCCTGGGCCAACCTCACTACCGTTGCCACACTTGAGTCCATCGATGCTGCCACTTGGCCAATCCA
>NW_006408524.1:37881845-37884383 GCF_000296735.1 Chrysochloris asiatica | reverse complement strand
TATCAGCAGGGTCACCCATGGTGGACAGGTTTTAAATGAGCTTCCAGACAAAGATAGAGTAGGAGGAAAGAGTGACGAACTACTTCTGAATATTTAGTAACTGAAAACCTTATGAATAGCAGAGATACAGAAAGAGTACTTGGGTGGTATTTACTGATCTTTGTAAGATTAGAATGCCTTTCTGTTCTTCTCCTGGAAATTATAGCTTATTTGGATGTAGAATTATTTGTATATCAGTGGCTGGTTAAGCACTGGTTTGGCTTGCTAATCTCAGGATCAGCCATTCAAATCGATCAACCACTCCTTGGAAACCCTATACAGGGTTATGATGAATTGGAACCAACTTAATGGCACTTAACAACTACAGCTAGATTCCAGTTGTAACTGCATTATCTGCTCCTGTTTAATGTTGTGGAAAAGAGATTTCAAACCAATCTGCTTCACTCTTACTTGTGACCTTTTCCTTCTGTCTGGGCACTTGTACGATTCTTTTGCTTATTCTTGAAATGAAAATAAAAACAATCAAAATATTTTTAAGTATATGTTTCTGTTGTGTCATTTTACCAAGAACTCTGTACATTTGATTGATGTAAAAACCCAACTCTGTGTTCAAATCCTAGAAATGTTTTCTCCAATTAGTTCCTTACTGATTTTCCCTTTGTTTTTCTTTTTTTCTTTATGGAATTCTTGTTTTGTATATTGAATTTCTGACGTTATTATTTATGTGCTCGTTATAAGTCACAACTCTTTAATCTTTTCTTCAGAGATATTAATTTCTCAAATTGGTTTTCTAATTGGTTGATTCAGTTCTTGTATTATCCAATTTATTCTTCACTGCCTTCATTATAGTAAAAAAGAAAGAAAAAACCTAGTAGTCATACTTTTTAATACTAAAACACTTTTCCTGCTTTCAAATTTCTGTCTTTATAACTACAGATTACATATATATGTAAGGCAAGGTATCTCTGGTGGAGGGGTGTCCAGTCAGGCTGAACTTGCATATGTTTTCTCAGGTAACATCTTTGTCTCAGTTTCCTAAGGTAACATCTATGCCAGGCCTTTTTCTTTTTTTTTTTCTTCCCTATGACTTTGTGGCTTCCCACTCCATGGTGATTCCAGCAAAACTGAAACTTCCCCTCACCTATCATCCCTTGGCTTAGCCTTGTTCTCAGGCTCCACTGCCCTAAGCCTGGAAGACTATTAGTGGAAACCTACTGATGGTCCCTTCATTTCTGTCCCTGCAAACTTTCCTTTATATGTACACATTACATCAAGAATATCTCATCCTTCTTTCTCTGTGACCTGTATTGTCTTAACAGAGATCCTTTGAAGTTTCACATTGGTTACATATCTGAGTTTCCAGAGGACTGTGCTTACCACCTCCTGCCCCCCGCCCCACACCTGGCCCCATAATCCTCAAGGGAGGTTTAAAAGGTGTGGATGGATTTTCTACTGTGGGCTCAGATTGCCATTTTGAATTGAAAGTTTCCATTAACCTTGCTGAAAATTGATTCTGAAATGGGTTGAGTGGCATACCCAAACTCACAGTAAGAAAGTGGCAAAGCCTAGTCTTGAATTTATAGTTTATGAACCCAAATTGTGTGTTCTTTTTTCTAAGGAGGTAGTAAATATAATAGTTAGGAGAGGGGTTCCTAGAAAAAGGAATAGACAGGTTCTAGCATCTGGAGTTGAGGACCTCTGATGGGCATCAGGGAGGATTTAGTAGACAGGATCTAGCATCTGAAGATAGGGACCTCTGATGGGCATAAGGGAGGATTTAGTAGACAGGTTCTAGCATCTGAAGATAGGGACCTCTGATGGGCATCAGGGAGGATTTTGTAGACAGGTTCTAGTATATGAAGGAGTGAACCTATGGTGACCCCTAATAGGACAGAAAGGAAGCATATAAAAGCAGAATTTTATTTTGACTTTATGTTTTACATTCTGACCACTGATTTTAGTATTTAATATTATTTCCTCTGACATTTTCTTTACTGTCTTCATTAATAATTGTCATCACAACTTAGTTACAGGAATCACTCTAAGAGCTATAATCCTGGGGTCATTTGCCTCCTGCTGCCAGGCTCGATTGTCCTGCTGGAGGACCCAACCAGCTGGGTTTCAATGCTTCATCAGTATCTGCCTTGGTCTCAGGCAAGTTATTTAATGTAAATAGAAATGATGGTATTTTCCATCTTATAAAATTGGGAAGAATAAATGAAAAAGAAGATGAACAACACAATTCCTCTGGACCAAGTGCTTTTGTATGTATTGCAGATAAAGTAGACAAATAAATCAAGTTGTTTTTTACTTTGGAACAGAGAATAAGTTAATATAGAAAAATGATGGCTAATGATGAATGTTAAATAAATATTAGATGCTCTTACTTATTATATAACTATTAATCAAATGATGACATTAAATGAAAAGAAAACTCTTTCAGCAATAGGATGGGCTGATGATATATTTTATATCGGTATTTTCCAAAACCACCACTCTTAAAATATGTACTGGTGAAGACCAAAGACCAGAATGGGA
>NW_006408524.1:37878788-37881520 GCF_000296735.1 Chrysochloris asiatica | reverse complement strand
AGAATACTGAAAGTACCATGGACTGCCAAAAGAACATATAGATAGATTTGTATTGGAAGAAGTAAAGCTGGAATTCTCCTTAGAAGTCAAGATAGCCGGACTTAGTCTCTTGTTATACTTCGGATATGTTATCGGGAGGGACCAGTCCCTGGAGAAGGATATCAAGGTTGGTAAAGTGGAGGGTTAGAGAAAAAGAGGGAGAACCCCAATTAGATGGATTGGAACAGTGGTAGTAGCAATGGACTCGAGAGTAGCAACAATTGTGAGGTTGGAACAGGACCAGGCAGTGCTTCATTCTATTGTGCATAAGGTCTCTGTGAGTCGGAAATTACTCCATGGCACTCAACAACAACAACAACAACAATTTTCCAAAAACATGATTGTGGTGTCAAAGGGAGAATCCTGTTAGTTGAGAAAGAGTTAGTTTTGAAAATTTATGATTCAGATTGTTTTAAGCAGTGGTTTCATTTTAGTTTTATTTTAAACAAAATCACTCCATTTTGCTTGAGTTATTTTTTGTGTGTTCCAACAAATTATTGTGATTTCCTGTCTATCTGCTAAGAAGTTGGGTTTTCTATCTAAAGAGGTATGTTGGAAGCTTGATGGCGCTGAGCTGAAGGTACTCTAATACTGACATTGTTGTTGTTAAACTCTTTCAAGTTGGTTCTGACTCATAAAGACCATCTATAGGGTTTCCACAAAGTGACTGGTGGGTTTGAACCACCAACCTGTGATTAGCAGTCTAGTGCTAATTGACTACACTCAACAACAGCAGCAGCAGCAAAAACAACAATAATAATAGTACAATTAAAGCAAACCAGAGTCAGTCAAGGAATGGTGAAGTGAAAACTAGAACATGGAGAGAGGAAGACACATGTTCAAACTGTGGTCCACAGTATCTGATGTCACATAAGGACATGTGACATTGTGATTTTCATATCCACCTTACCATGACAAAAAATGTAATGCGATTCCATTTCCCCACACTATTAGGAACACTTACTAACTACTCTCTATGCTTTTGTTAAATGCCACGGAGTCTGTTCTGACTCATAGCAACCCTGTACAATGTTTCCAAGGGGTTTGCAATCCAGTTCTTATCCTACAGCATCACTGACAAGGATTTTCTAAGCAGAAAAATACTAATAATTACAAATGAGGATGTCAATAAACCACATTATTGAGAGTAATTCTAATGACTCTAAGTCTTAAATTTTAATTCTTTTAAATATTCTTTAATTATGCAATTTTTGTTATATATATATATATATGTAAAGAATTGAAACATTTAATAGTCTCAAATTTAAAACATTGCTTCAAACTTGGAACAAAGGTTGTTTGTTTCTTTCTCAAAGTCACTCCCATTTGAGTGTTAAGTTTACAGTTTACCAGTAGGGCCACATTTGTTTATTTTAGTCAATACATTCTCTAAAAATATTCATATCTGAAAACAATTGAGGGAATACAGTCCATCTAATGTTTCCTCTTATTGTTAGACAACATGGTGAACTGAAAAGTCCATTTTCCCAAAGGATGTTGTATTAAATTTATCCTTCCATGTGTGTGAATTGGCACACGGTCTTGGAATAGATTCAGAATATTTAACAATTTGTATGAGATAGTTGGAAGCCTGGTATGGCACTGAGGGTTAATGTGATGGACTGCAAGCTTGGTTTGAGCCACAAGGTTGGTGGTTCAAGCTTACCACTGCTCCTCAGAAACCCTATGCAGGTTCACTATGAGTTGGAACCACCTAGACGGCACTTAACAACAATAATATAGTGGTTGACAAATCAAATGATGACAATTCTAGTGGTGACTTGTACAAACTACCACAACTTGCCTAATGTGAAATAGGTCATTTGAAAAGCCTGGTGTGGCGCTGCGGGTTAAGGGGCTCTACTGCAAGGCTGGTTTGCAATGCAAGCTCACCAGTCACTTCTTGGAGACCCTGTACAGGGTTCCTATGAGTCAGAACTGAGTCAAAGACACTTATCAACAATAATTGTTGTGGTGAAGTGCCGTCAAGTCGGTTCTGACCCGTAGCAACCCTGTATAGGGTTTCTGAGGAGCGGCTGGTGAGCTTGAACCATCGACCTTGCAGTTCAAACAGCTTTGCAGTCTGGCGCATTAACCCACAGCGCCACACCAGAACTCCACCAACAACAGGGAATTGAATTTGTAATTTAAAAATTCCTGAAAAAGAAATCTCCAGCTTCAGTTTGTTTCACTTCATTTCTACCAAGTTTATAGATGCAACAATAATGCTACACAATCTGCTCTAGAAAATAGAAGAGAAGGGCACACTTCCAAATCATTTTATGAAGCCAATATTACCAGTGTTGGAAAAGGTACAGTCAGAAGGCCCTTTAGAAGCATGATGGGCAGACTTTGTCTCGCATGCTTTATCAGGAGGGACCAGTCCCTGGAGAAGGACATCATCCTTGGAAAAGTGAAGAGTCAGCAAAAAAGAGGATGTCCCCAATGAGATAGATTGGCACATTGGTAGCAATGGACTCCAACATAACAATTTTCAGGATGGCAAAAGACCTGGCAGTATTACAGTGTTGGAACTGTACATGGCACCTAACAACAACAGTATTGACCTTGGTACCAAAACCAGATATGTTGTTGTTGCTAGTGCCATTGAGTTGGTTCCAACTCATAGCGACCTTCTAGAAGGTTTCCAAGGAGCCACCAACCTTGCAGTTCAAACTGACTTTGCAGTCTAG
>NW_006408524.1:37865101-37878173 GCF_000296735.1 Chrysochloris asiatica | reverse complement strand
CTGTAAATCTTTATGGGAGCAGAAAGCCTCATCTTTCTCCTGCGGAACAGCTGGTAGTTTCGAACTGCAAAGCCGTTTGAACTACAAGGTCGGTGGTTCAAGCTGACCAGTCGCTCCTTGGAATCCCTATGCAGGGTCGCTATGGGTCGGAACTGACTCAATGGCACTTCACAACATCAACAATGCTACCAGAGCTCCTTTTGAAAATATTAGCATATTTTAAAATATTAGAATTTAATAAAATAAAAATATGAACCTTACTCTAATGCCTAAAGTAAAAAGATAGAAAATACCTAGTATTGAACAGTATGTGAAGCAACTAATGGGAATATAAATTTATGCAACCCTTTGGGAAAATATTTACAGTAGTCTCTTACCAAATTAGTCTGGGACTTTGTAGCTCTCTATCCTGCTGATGAAGCCAAGAGAGTTGATGGTGCAGTGGCTCAGCCTAACCCCAAGGTTGCCTGGTGAGACATCTGATGTCCAATCGAAGAGCTGCCAAAGAGGCAGCAGTGACAAACAGGGAGAAAAGGCTCAATATTGATTGGTCAAGGAAGTAGTCACAAGTGATTACCAGGCACAGAGAAACATCTGCCTAAGTCAAAGGAGTTGAAGTATCTTTGAAGAGTGTATAAAAGTGTGCATGCAAGAGTCAGCCCTAAATCTGCCAGCCCCACTGAGTTAGAAGCTGGCTTAAAATGATACTGGTTTATCTAAGAAGATGCTTTGGTAGTGTTATGGGTTACATGTTGGGCTCTAACTGCAAGATCAGGAGTTCAAATTCACCAGCTGTTCTGTGGAAGAAAGAGAGGCTTTCTGCTCCTATAAATATTTACAGACTAGGAAACCCTATACAGGGTCACTATGAGTCAAAATCAACATAAAGGCACATGTAAGAAAGGGCAGCAGCAGTAGTTCAGCTAAGAGATTTCTCATCCACTTCCCATACTTTGCCTCCACTTTCCCACTCAGGAGAAAGGGAGAAACGAACTAGGAAACAGGCAAAGGTAGAGAAGAAGGAGAAGATGCAAGTGGGATAAATCTAGAAGATTCCAGCAGTATTTCCAGTTTCCATTACTGGCTTAACCTAAATAAAGCTAGGCTGAGCCAGGGAAATGTAGAGGTTTTGATTAATATTTTGGACTGGAAATGGAAATTTTTGAAATCAGTTTGTGTTTGCAATGTACAATCTATCTAAAACTGAATATTGTTTAAGAGTGTGCATAACAAATAGGGGGAGCCTTCTTCATTCAGTGACAAGGAAGAATTATACTCACTGAATAAGTTTTAAAAGGTGATCCCATTGCTAATTAGTTGATCCTGACTCAAAGTTATCCAAGATAAGAGTAGAGCTGCCCCATAGGATTCCTGAGCTGCAATCTTTATGGAAGCTGAATGTCACATATTTCTATCATAGAACAGTTGGTGGTTTCGAACCACCAACTTTTTGGTTCGGAGCCAAGTGCTTAACAATTGTGCTACAAGGGATCCTTTTAAAGGGTACTAAGAGACAAAAATGATGTTGTGTTTTAAATGTAACATGACAAACAATAACTAGTATCAAAGGCAATAAAACCAATGGACCATGGTGCTGATGATGAAGAGGGCAGTGTGAGAAATGAATACATTAGAATCTAAACTTTTGTATGTCAGGCCTCTTGGGGGAGCTTTTGTCCTCACGGCGCCTCTCATGTGACTTGTGTGATCTAGTGTCTTCATGCATGGGAAGACCTCCCTGTCCTGGGAAAGCCCGAGACAAGTTTCTCTCTTGGTTCTATTATTTGCTATTGAAACAGTAAATGTCAAGACAAATGCTCAGCTGTGGCTTCTGGTAAAGGGAGTCATTGATCTTTGGATTATGTTAGAGAAACTAAAGATGGTCCCATCAGTTTACTCTGTCAATTCTAGGCACTTGGAAGACAAAAGATTAATAAATTTAGTAAGGTAGTGTTCCTGTGCCTGAAGCGTCCCTCTCCTCCTGAACAGTGGCAGTGTTACATAATTGAATGGGAATAAGAAGGTTTGGGTTCTGAAGAGTCACCAATTTATCATAATTCAGAAATGACTCACATTCCTTTTTCTTTGTTTACAAGAAGGAAAAACTATCATACTGTATTGAACTTGTTACCAGATAATCATAACACATTATTACATAGGATTTAGTTAAGAAAAAAATTTAGTCTGCTTATTCTTGTGCCTTGTTCACTTTTTCTGCATTGTGTATTTACTTTCTTTTGCTTAGAATAGAGTCCCAAACAGGTAAGCTACTTCTTTTACACTTCATAGTTGAGAAAAACATCTGATGATGAAAAGGTCAAGTTTTGTGTATGCAAACAGAGTACTTCCTTTTCTCTTCTTTGCTGTTGGACAGACTGTCGGATTAAGTCCCTTCTTTTTGTTCCTACAGTAAATGGAGTTTGTATCATTTCTGGGTTTTAGGCTGCCTTTCATTCTAAATGTCGCTCAAGGTCTTTGTCTTAGTTTGACTCAATGGGATATCATTTTACATTCTTAATTTTCTCAAAGCAGAAATAAGGTCAAGCTTACACTAAGCTTTGAGTGAATTTTGAATAAAAGCAGCTTTTAGGAGTTACATGAAACTGATCTTTGTAATGATGTGAATTCAGGTCATCTGTGTGTTCAGTGGTTTAAGATTTATCTAACTCAGTATTCATCTAGTAAAGCTGACTTTGACATATCTTTTCCAAATCTCTGGAAATACTTTAGTACTTTGGAGCTATGCGTAACACGGTCATCATGTAGTTGCATTGGAAAGAGTCAAACCTCATTTTGAATCCTGGTTCAGGTCTTCACGGAGATAGATGTGTGATTTGAACAAAGAACATTTTAACTTATGTAAGGCTATTTTTTTTATTTGCAAACTGGAGCTAATGAGTGGCGACACAGGGTCCGAAGGTGTGTGGACTACATCGGGTCAGAGGGAGTGGTACTGCCAGTGTGACTCTAAAAAATGTTGTGCAGTGTTTCAACAAGAATTATTGTTTTTTTAATGAGAAAGTGTCTCTTTAGTTGGTTATGACAACAAAAACAGTTTTTGTAAGTCTAGTTTACATGTACCAATATACTTATTATAAGGCTAAAACTATGCTAATATGTTTTCAAATCTTCTAAGGAGCCCTGGTAGTGTTGTGGTTTAGATGTTGGGCTGCTGGCCATAAGATCAGTAGTTCAAACTCACTAGTCACTCCGAGGGAGAAAGATGAAGCTGTCTGCTCCTGTAAAGCTCTACAGGCTCAGAAATCCTATCTAAGGTTGCTGTGAGTTACAATCGACTTGATGAGTGGGTTTGGTTTTTGGTTTGGTTAACAACTCTGGTCAGAGCTACCATTATTATGTAATTACATCGACTCTTCAGATCTTGTGGTTTCATCTGCATGGGCTACAAGCATGCTCTGTTGTTTTTGTTACTGCCCAGTGTTTTTACTGTTGCTGTTAAGTGTGGTGGAGTCGGTTCCAACTCAGAGATCCTATATGGGGTTTCTGAGGAGTGGCTGGTGGGTTTGAACTGCGGACCTTGCTGTTCAAACTGATGTTGAGGTCCAGTGTTTATCCTACAAAGCCAGACCTGGATTCCAGTGTTTTTATTTGTTGCTGTCATTAAGTGCCATTGAGTCTTCTCTGACTCATAGCCACCCTGTATAGGGTTTCAGAGAATCTGTTGGTGGGCTTGAACTGCTGACCTTGTGGTTTAAACTGACACTGAGTGCTTATGCTAGCACACCATACCAGGGCTCCAGTGTTTTTAAAGACACGGATGTCAGCATTTCTGGTGTTTTAGCTTATAATATTGTGACACTACTTTGAACCTGTGTCAATAACTTTTTCGAGATCTAAGTATTAAATAAAAATTGTATTGAAAAAAGGCTTCCACTCAGTTACTAATAATGTAACTAAAAATATTCATGTAGAAAGATTTTAAGAAAACAATTTTTGTTAGTATTGATATAGTCTAAGAAATACTACATTTAAGTAATTTACGATTGTATTCACTATGTAAACATTCCTATATAGGTCTCCTATGAATATTCTACATGGTCTTTATGGGCGGTGGTCTATTGGGGGTAGGGGGTGACACCAAACCTAGTGACAACGCTGGAACTAATAATATCCTTTATATTTGTTAGGATTAAGTATGGAGCTGTCTGCAAGGACTTCACAAAGTGCCTGTCTCCTAAAAACAAGTTACGTTGCTGTTGATGTTAAATGCCATTGAGTCAGTTCTGACTCATAGCAACACTGTGTAGGGTTTCTGAGGAGCAGCTGGTGGATTTGAACTACTAACCTTATGGTTTGCAGTCCAGTGCTGATCCTACAGCACCACATGGGAGTTAAGATTAATAATAATAAAAATAATGTTTAAAAGTCTATTAATTGTAAAACTAATGTTCTCCCATGTAAACTATCACATAATTCACAATAAAACATTTAAGGAAAAAAAAAAAAAGTCTGTTAATGTGGGCAACTGAATTAAATTTTTTAGGATTTCAGAATTTTAGAATAGCCAAACAATACCAATAGTAGTGAAACTTATTTCAAGCAGACTAATGCCCAAAATTAACAAAGTATTCTCAATTCCCCAATACAAAGGGATTAAAGAAAGCGACCATTAATGTCTAATTTCAGTGATATGTTGGCAGCGCCATCTACTGATTAAAAGAAATACCTCTGGAGTATTTCACAAAGCAAGACATAAAATGACTTCTTTTGCATCATTTTCTGTAAGAGTAAATTAATCTGTCATTTTCTTCACTTAGGGAATTTTATTTCTTGAGGAGCTCAGTGACATACATTTATCACATCCCTTTGAAATATTAGTCACCATCTTTAAAGAAACGACTCCCTAATAGTGACACCATTAACTTTTTAATGCACTTAGTCATCAACTCTTACTATGTTTGACTCTTAAGAAATTAATTTCTTTATTTTAACATATTTTTTATTTCATATTAAAATTGTGAGGCAAAAAGCCCCCTTAAGCTAAATTTTGAGTAGCTTTTTTACTCACTCAGAAATTAACCCTGGATGGGATTAATCTGGATAGATGGTTTTCTACTCAATTTTACAGAATGAGTTGTAATTTTTAGGCAGACAGCAGAGGGCCACGTGGTAGAGACTCCAGACCTGAGACATAACCCAGAAGTAAACAAAAGAATTTGTTTAACAAAGGAATTGCCCACGTCTCAGAAGCAGCTGGGGACAAGGCAGGATTTTGAGTGTCTGTTAGCATAATCATAAATGGAAGTGACTATTTATAAAATAAAACGAACCCTAGTGGCTAACTCAAAGGTTGTTGTTTCAAACCAACAAGCTACTCTGCTGGAGAAAGATGTGGCAGTCTGCTTTCATAAAGGTTTACAGCCTTTGAAACTCTTTGTTGTTATGTGCCCGTGAGTGGGTTCCAACTCAGGGTTTACGAGGAGTGCCTGGTGAGTTCCAACCGTCGACCTTGCAGTTCAAACTGACCTAATGGTCTAGGGCTTATCCTACAGCATCACACCAGGTCTCCTATGAGGTAGTTTTAGTCTGTGCTATATAATCCCTAAGTAGCCCCTGGTAGCATAATGTGTATGAGATGGGCTGCTAACCACAACAAGGTCAGCAGTTTGAATTTGTCAGTCACTCCACAGGAGAAAGATGAGGCTTTCTGCTTCCATAAAGATATACAGCCTTGGAAACCTTATACAGAGTTGCTATGAGTCAGAATCTAATCCATGACGCACAACCACCACACTTGTAAGACTCCTATGAGCTGGAATTGACTCAGTAAATTCTCTCTCTCTCTCCAGATGAGGTGGTAATTATAATCACATGAGCCAGTGAGTCAATTCTTAAAATCAACTATTAATCAATCTACCTATTGATTGGTTGATGATTGATTTAATGGGTTTGGCTCACTGGTTGACATGATTGTGTGGGCTGCTGAGTGCAAAATTTACAGAGCAGGTCAATAGTCTAGAAACGTAGACAGCACTTTTATGCTACAGAATTCCTTCTTTCTCCCAGAAACCATAGTTTTTAAGGACTCCCACTGATTGGGAGAGGTCCATCCATTATATGGAGCACAACTGATTGCAAATGTTAATTGTAGCAACAAAATATCTATACCTTCACAGCAGCATCTAGTGTTTGTGCAAACCAGTGGTTATAGTCTTGACAAGTTGACACATAAAATTAACCATCACGTCATTCATCCAAGAGTTATCTGAGGGACCCCTGTGTGCAGGGCCATTGTAGGTACTGAGAATCAAGGAGAAGTGTGGTGGTCTGGGCTCTGGAAGCTGGTACCCACTACACCCTCTTCTCATGATTTGACCCTCCACTTTGTTCTTTATTTTCTCTTTCTCTCTGTTTTTATATTCCCATTTCTTTCCTTGCACTTTTACTGCCTTCTCAGCATCTTGCACTCAAAATTCCCTGAAGATGATCTGATTCCTTTGGTTAGTTACTATGTATCATAGAATATCTCACTAGACAGATTTCTTGTACCAGGCTTCCTCAATGACTGTGGTCTCCTGTTGGTCTACACCAGTTACCAGTTGCCATCAAATCAATTCTCACTCATACAACTCCATTTTCTGAGTGGAACTGCATAGGTTCTAAATATTGGGGTTCAGACAGATGTAGTAAGACTGTCAACAGTTTATATATGCATAAATTTGGGGAACTGTGTTCAGACTTGGATGGGTTGAAGATGAGGCTAAATTGAGGCTGCTTCATGGACCATGTGCTGTAATATTTTAAGCTTTTCATAAAATTTTAAGTAGTTCTGTATTAGTTTTGTTATTGCTGTTTCTGTTATAACAAATAACCACATACATAGTGACTGCAAACAATGTAAATTTATGATCTTATAGTTCTGGAGGTCAAAATCTTTATAAAATGAGTCTTAAAGGGTGAAATCAAGATGGTGGAAGGGCTGATTCCTTCTGCAGAATCCAAGGGGGACTATCCAATTTATAGCCGCTCCTCTATACAGGCTCGCTATGAGTCAGAACCAACTTGATGGTACTTAACTGCAACAAGCCACCTATGTTTGGTTTGTGATCACATCACTCTAATCATCACATTGCCTTCTCTGTCTCATCTCCCTGATAACTCTTATGAGGACCCTTGTTCTTATACTGGACATACACAGATAATCCAGGATAAACTCTGTATCACAAAATATTTTTAATTTAATCACATTTGCAACATTCCTTTTGTCAAATAAGGATCCTGGATAGTAACACAAGGGCATTTTGGGGGATGCCTTGGTGCGAAGCTGTAGGAGGAGCACTGGGCTATTAACCACAAAGCCGACAGTTTAAACCAATCAGCTGCTCTTGGAGACCCTCTGCAGGGTTGTTATGAGTTGGAACCCACTTCATGGCATACAACAGCAGCAACATCAATTATTAAACCTACTGAAGGATCATAGTAAAGAAGAGCCAGACAGTTTAGACCAAGTGCATTAAATGGAACAGTTCAGGAAAGAATGCAATTCAAAGATACTGGAGTTTCTTTTAGTGTTTGATTTGCCAGACTATGGTTAGCAAACAAAGTTGTTGTTTTGATGTTAACATTTTGAAAATAAGCCATGAAAGGTGAAACACAGATTAAGTATTACTTGGCAAAATTAATGAAGTGGATTACTCATAGGAATGAAGCAGTTCAAAAAGTAATTAAGCCACCCCAGGGATTCTTTATGGATTGTGGATACATTAATATTTAACTAATCACACTCTACAGGCAGAGTGTCTTACTGCGATCCCCATACAAATGGAAGAAGTTCATCTCTTTCTGAGTCTCAGAATTTACCTTTGTAGTAAGGTACATTTCTCATGTAAATCATTTTCCACAGGACTTTTCCTTTTCACTAGATTATCCAAGCCCCCAAGGTATGAAGACATGGGATCAAATAATACAAATTGTACAACAGCTCATAAAAGATTAGACTGGTCAGACCTTTTCTAGAGCCAACCTGACAAGGGAGAATAAAACATCTCTGTTTTCTTATCCCCTGTTTGTCTTAAATATTTGCTTAGGGAGTAGGAAGGAAATGTGCTTTACCTAAATTCTTGTCAATTCAAGTGTTTCTTTAATAAAGAACTAATTTATGTTTCTGCTTATGCATCATTTCCCTACATCTCTACTGATCCCCCGGAACTATAGGCCTCTAGCCCAATACAAATGCTTTTTCACATCCTGGTGTGGCACTGTAGGATCAGCACTGGACTTTGAACCACAAGGTCAGCAGTTCAAACCCACCGGCTGATCCTTGGAAACCCTATAGAGGGTTGCTATGAGTTGGAGCTGACTCAGCAGCACTTACCACCACCACCACCAACATCCTTTCCTTCTAGTTGATCACATGATTTATCCTCTCTTTACCTCTACCTGAGGTGGTGCTGTAGGATCAACACTGTACTGCTAACCACAAGATAGGTGGTTTGAATCCAACTGACTTGATGACACTTAACAACAACAACCTATCTTCAAGATGTGCTCGTGCAGGGCCTTCCCTTTCTCTGGACTCCAAAAAGAGAAATAGTTGGGGGCTTGGTTTGGTCTTTTGAGAGAGCACTGCCATCAAGTCGACTCCAACCTATGTAAAACATATTGAAATGTTCCACAGTCCGGCTTCCTCCTCACAATGGTTATGGTTATTGTGCTAATCCATCTCACCGAGGCTCTACCTTGCTGGTCTACTTCACCACACAGGATGTCCTCCTCCAGCAACTGACCACTCCTGATGGCAAAGCAAGTAAGGCAGACAATGTTCTGTTGTGAACATAAGACTTTCAGTGGCTGATTTTCAGAAGTAGATCATCAGTTCTTTCTTCCTCAACTGTCTTAGTCTGCACGTTCTGCTAAAAACTGTCCACCATTTTCTTTGCCTACTACTGTAAAATAGACACTTGAGCAGGATAGAAAGGAATGACAGGAAACATGATTATGGAAAGCTAGTAAGCCTGTCTTCAGCTTGAAAGGTGTTCTAGAATTTGCCCAGTGAAATGGGCTTTCTGTGGAGCCTTTGTAGTCTATATACCTTAGGTGGATTCTTGAGACCAATCCAGAACCTTCTGAGGTGGGACATTCCCATTTGAAAGGATATGCAGACCAACCTGGAATACCTAGAGGAACAGAAGATCTTGAAAGAAAGACAAGCAGGAAAAATCCAAAAAAAAAATGGCAGTCTGATAGGCTAGTATAAGAACAAGCAAGTTGTTCATTGGGGAGCTATCAAGGCAAGCAATCAAGTCCCTTAAGGGCAAATCCCCCTCTAAGACTGAAATTCAAAGGGAACTTATGAGCAGGCATGTAAACTTGCTGGTGATCATGTTAGTCTCCTGTTGAGTGGATGAGGCAGAAAGGCAGCAATGAAGATATGGGCTGAGTTAAACCATCTTCCATAGACTCCCATCAACCTGGAGATGAAAGAGCAGGGTTGGTTGGTCTGAAGTGTGGTGAGACATGTGGACTCCTGAGCCCATAGACAAGGACATAGCCACAGAGGGCTGGAGCTGAGCGTGAAGTGCCCAGCTGATGTGAACTGAGGAGAGATGTACAAGAACACCCCCAAAAGGAAACAAGTGTAAATTGCTACAATTTGATGAACTTGACCTATAGGTATGGATGTAGTAGCTCAAAATACCAACTAACAGGGCAGGATTCTTCACATTCAAGATCAATCCTATCCCTTCTATAGAAGGGACTGATAGAATTAGGCAACTTAGACATCGGCTACCTAAAATGGAGTGTGTGTGGAGGGTGTCTATAAGGGTACTAAGTGACTGGCTTACAAGTTTTCAAGAGGGAATTTAGTATCAGAGTGTGTAGGGAAGGCATAATCCCCACTGAATAATTTTCATCTTGTCTAGACGGGTCTGGTAAAAGGAGATTGGGATAAGAATCTTATGATTCAATAGTGAGTAATTGTTATTATGACTAATTATGACTGTCACAACTGTAAAGGTAGAAGTTTTATAACAAAAAGAGGGGAGTAAGTAGTTCATCTTACAGTACAGGAACAGAGAACCTTAGGACCATCAAAGAAGAGCATGAGCAAGAGCATGGGATCCTATCCAGAGAAGCAGTGACACCAGAGATGGAGACAGAGATGAGGAAGGACATGGAGAGAGAGAGCAGTTGAGGACTCTAGACTCATGGAAAGAAAAAGGCTGTGTGTTGGCATCCAGGTGCTGGTGGCCAGGAGGCAGGCTTGCAGAATGTGTTCTTTGGTTGTTTAAATGATCATATATTCCTCAGTGTTATTGTGTACATGTCACCCCCCCAGCCACTCTCCCCACAAAACAAACAAACAAAAAAAACAAAACAGAGGGAATAGAAGCAAATACTGTTGAATGATGATGTACAGAGGAGATTGTAATCATTGCAATGAAAGGATGAATGTAAAACTGTTGTTCCCCCATGTAAACTATCACTCAATTCACAATAAAAACTTCGAAACAAAACAAAAATGTCCTCAATGAGTAAGCTTTCTGGTATTTGAAATACCAATGGCAGAGCTTCCAGCATCTTAACCATACCCAAACGACAACATTATCACAAATTGACAGAATGTTTGGCCTTTAAACCCAATTTATTAAAAGCAAGTGGGTGGGTGGGGCTACAGAGGCAAGAAGTGACTGGCTTGCAAGCTTTCAAGAGGGAACCTAGATCCAGAGAGCGCAGAGCAAGGTAGAATCTCCACTGAGTAGTATCCATTCTGCCTAGTCAGGGCTGATGAAAGGAGATGTGGATAGGACTCTTGCGATACAATAGCGAATAATTGTTATCAGGACTGATTGTAAGGGCTGGAAATGTAAAGGTAGATGTTTAAGGGCAAAGGGAGGGAAGTGATTAACCTTGAAGTCTAGGAGCGGATGTCCCTGGGACCATCAAAGGAGAAGAGTGGAGAACGCAACCCTACCCAGAGAAGGAGTGATGCCAGGGATGGAAGCAGAGATGATGACTTGGGGAGATGGGGTGGCTGAAGACTTTGGACTCAGAGAGGGAGAGGGGCAGTATGTGGATGACCAGGGGGCAGGCTTGTGGGGTATACCCTTTGGTTGATGGATGATGCATGGAAGGGATTGTAACCATGGCAAGGAAACGATATATGATGAGATCAATGTGAAGCTGATATCCTCCCATGTAAACGATCACATAATTCACAATAAAGCATTAAAAAAAAAAAGCAAGTGGGTCCCAAGGACCTGGATCTGTCAATAGTGTAAAAATACCTTGGATTTTCTGCCATCCTCAGCTAAGATTCACTTTTCCAAACAACAACCTTTGAGATACTCCCAACCCATACCAACTTCACCCCAAAACAATTTTTTTCAGTAGTTTTCTCTGCTAATTTTTCAGAGACTCCAGTTTGAGTCTGTCTGAAAACTGCATTCAAATTTCCATTTTTGGAAAATAAGTCAGTTTCTATCCTTTCTACTATCTCTTTTGAGGTTTCAAAGCAGGAAATGTAAAGGTAGACGTTTGGGGGCAAAGGGAGGGGTGTGATTATCCTTGAAGTGTAGGAGCAGAGGTCCTAACTACCAAATCTACTAGCCACTCCTCAGAAACCTTACACGGGGTCACTATGAGTTAGGACCAACTCAACGTCATTAAACAACAGTCAAACATATACTCATAGTGCTGGCTTTCTCCCCTTATGGGCCCTGACTTCACTGGGATAAGCATTGAGCTGCTAACCACAAAGTCAGTGCTTCAAACCCACCAACCATTTCTTGGGAGAAAGATTAGGCTTTCTACTCCTGTAAAGATTTACAATTTCAGGAGGCCACTGAGCAGTTCTGCTCTGTTCTTTAGGGTTACTAGGAGTTGGAATTGACTCAATGGCAGTGTGTGCATCTGATAGTTATAGGTTCTGATACCCAGTCTGGAAATAAGAAACCCACCCTTTTTGTCCCTGGAAGTATCACCTCTTATAAAGTGGTGATAATATAAAGTATAATGATAGTTACTGAAATCTTTACTGGAAATAAGCCTAGAGGAATGTCTCCAATGACTGGCTGAATGGTCAACTACACATAAGCTTTGCTACTACTATTTCTGAGGATCCAATCTTCAGTTTTGATGTTTCAGGAATTTGGTATCATCCTTGAAGCTGAACTTGAGAGAAATGACTCATAAGCAAAGCTCATGCAAAATGCCTAGTTACTACTTACTATGATATAACTTTGGTTTTTCCTCTGATGCAGGTAAAGGGAATGAAGGAATGGTCTTTGGAACGAGGTTGATCAAGTGGTACTGCTGAACAAATTAACTACTTCTATAGGTCTTGGTAGCGTAGTGGTTACAAATCAGGCTGTGAACCTTAAAAGGTCAGCAGTTTGAAACTACTGGCTGTTCTGCGGGAGAAAGATGAGGCTTTCTGCTCCCGTAAAGATTTACAGCCTCAGAAACCTTATACAGGGTCGCTATGGGTCAGAATAGACTCGACGGCACTTAACAACAACAACAACAACAACAACAACATAGGTCTTGGTTTTGTCAGATAGGAATACAAATAGTACTTACATATTGATATCTATGCAAACAAAGGGAGAGAATGTATGAAAAGGGTCCATGATCACGTTTTATATTAATTTTACAGTTTTGTAAATTCATAGTTGTAGAGTAATTCGGTACTATTGAATGGCAAAGTTGAGGTGAAAGCTGATTTTCTGACCAGGTTTCTGAAAGAGATGTATAGTTCTCGACCTCAGACATCAGCTTCATTGTGAGGATTCTGTTTACAGTCCAGGGCTACTGCTGATTATCCCAGTTGGCCTCCCATGAAAGTGTAAATCTAGCTTTTAAACATGGTCCTTCATTAGTTGGGAAGAAGTAGCTATGGAATTTCCATCTCAACTGAATTCTTTTACTGCTAAATATAAAATCTTCAGGTCAGTTGCCTTTTTATAGATGAAAGTCCTTTTCTCAGTTCAGTCTCTGTGATTAAAATGAGGTGTAGTAATTGAAGTCTAAATTCACTGAAACAGTTGCAGATCTTCCAACTTTTCTTTCTTTACTGCTTTCCAACACACTACCTCTCTCTCTCTCTCTC